>NW_003546862.1:28447-36819 GCF_000090795.2 Amphimedon queenslandica
CTACCAAAAATAAGATGACAATGCAATTTATTAGAGGAATCAATCTACATGTAGTTATGTGGTTTAAAACATACATGTACATGTATGTCATATTAGAAATGTAATAAAAATTGGGGCAATTTTGGAGCCATTTTTTAGAAAAACCATGGGTTATAGTATTATAGCCTTGGGTATTTTTTAAAATTTTGGGATTTTATTAAATTGGCCATAACTTGAAAAATTGAAGTCGGAATCAGCTTAAACTTTCTACACAGCTTAAGGACATCAATATGTATCAGAAAATGTCATAGAAATTTGGGGTGATTTCAGAGCCATTTTTCGGAAAAAACCATGGGCTATAGCTTTGGGTATTTTTTAAAATTTTGGGATTTTATTAAATTGGCTGTAACTTGAAAAATTGAAGTTGGAATCACTTCAAACTTTCTACACGGCATAAGGACATCAATATGTATCAGAAAATGTAATAAAAATTTGAGGTGATTTCGGAACCATTTTTCAGAAAAAAACATGGGCTATAGCCTTGGGTATTTTTTAAAATTTTGGGATTTTATTAAATTGGCCATAACTTGAAAAATTGAAGTCGGAATCAGCTCAAACTTTCTACACAGCATAAGGATATCAATATGTATCAGAAAATGTAATAAAAATTTGGGGTGATTTCAGAGCCATTTTTTGAAAAACCATGGGCTATAGCTTTGGGTATTTTCCAGAATTCTGGGATATTATTCAATTGGCCATAACTGGAAAAATTGAAGTCGGAATCACCTCAAACTTTTTACACAGCTTAAGGACATCAATATGTATCAGAAAATGTCATAGAAATTTGGGGTGATTTCAGAGCCATTTTTTGGAAAAAACCATGGGCTATAGCTTTGGGTATTTTTAAAAATTTTGGGATTTTATTAAATTGGCTGTAACTTGAAAAATTGAAGTTGGAATCACTTCAAACTTTCTACACGGCATAAGGACATCAATATGTATCAGAAAATGTAATAAAAATTTGAGGTGATTTCGGAACCATTTTTCAGAAAAAACCATGGGCTATAGCCTTGGGTATTTTTTAAAATTTTGGGATTTTATTAAATTGGCCATAACTTGAAAAATTGAAGTCGGAATCAGCTCAAACTTTCTACACAGCATAAGGATATCAATATGTATCAGAAAATGTAATAAAAATTTGGGGTGATTTGAGAGCCATTTTTTGAAACCATGGGCTATATATAGCCTTGGGTATTTTTCAGAATTTTAGATACATTGTACATATAGTACATTAATTGTAATTACATGTACATGTATGTCATTAAGATAATAAAAGGTAGTATTCATACTGTGATTTGTTCTTTTTCTCTTTTCACTTCAACCAGTTGTTTCCTTAAGTCCTTCACCAGTTGCCTGCAATCATGCTCACTACATGAAGAAATCAAAAAAATAAAGAAACTGTCACTGAGTGATGTAATAATGTACTACAAAAAATCATTAAAAAATAATAATTTTTTAAAAATAATAAATAATTAAAAAATAATCATAAAATAATAATTCCCAGGAAAAATCAAAATCTTACGTAAGATATTACTTAAATGAAACCTTAAAATGATCATGCATGATTAACAATGCCTGTTCTTGCAAGATTATTAGACAAGACTTGGCTCCTCCAAATTTAGTCTGGAACTTTGATTTATCGCTGAAACAGCAAAAGACTCTTAGTTTCCGTCCCTCTAGTTCAATTCTTTCGTTTTTCTTGCAAGCGAATAAGACAGAGCTGCTGTCCTTCAATTTAACATAAGCAAACCCTTTGTTGATGCCAGTCCTAGTGTCTTTAATGATACGAATGCCATCAATAGGACCACAGGACCTGAAGGAGGGAAGAGGAGGGAGGAGCATGATAAAATGAGGAGAAAAGAGAATAATGATTTAAAACCATTTTATTCTGATCAAAACAGAGATTTTTTATGAATTAGTGATCAACAAATTTGACCAAGTCTTATACTACATCAGTGTATTTCATGAAAAATGACTAGAAGAAAATTCTCCATTTTTATTACATTTTCTGATGCATATACATGTACTTACGTTATGTAGAAAGTTTGAGCTGATTCTGATCAAGTTTGGATTTTTTACAAATTTTCAAAGTTGCTCCAACATTGGGAAATAGCCCCTGTACAGGGTCTTCCACCAAAAATGTGTCTAGGAGAGAATCCTTCATTTTAATAAATTTTATGTACATGAACATTGCGTAAATAGTACATGTACTTACTTTTCTCAGTTTCTCTTCATCGACCCCCAAAGGTACATTACCTACAAACATAGAACAGTGAGTGTCATTAGTGGGTGTGGCCAGATCAACCCTAATATGTCTCCCATCAACCTCTCGTCCGTTCAACTCCAAACAAGCACTAGCAGACTCCTCCGTCTCCATAACAACATAGAAACTAGTTGTCGTCCCTGTCAGCTGTTTTCCAAGTTCCCTAGCAACTTCAACAGGAAGTTTACCGGGAGAAACTGCAACTGATCATTGCCGTAGCGACTCGACTGAACCAAATGGGGAGACCAGCTTGAGTATGTCCTTCTTTTTAGTCGATAGAGGAACGTTACCAATAAATACTGTACAAGGGTTTCGAGGATCATTCTTATTATTTCTATTTCTATTTCTGGTTGTACTTATAGTCCTAGTGCGGAGCTCTCCAGTCTCCGAGGCTTTGTAGCTTTTCCCGCTCTCTTTATCTCGGGATCTGTCCCACTCTATTCCTCTTTAAAGTCTTTGGGTGTTCTTTCTTTCTTTGTGGTGGGTCTGGAGGAGTCGATAGCTTCTCTTTCGCTTCTTTAAACAAAGCACTCAACTTTGCCCGAGCAGCCATTTTGAAATGTGAGAACTCGTGGCCGGGTGGCTGCCTGCAAATGATTCAAATGTGCATGTAGCTACTGCATAAAAGTAGTGAAAACAATGCATGCATGTCGTGTATAAAAACTAGGAGGCTGTAAAGTCTGGCCCCTACCACTACTAGGAGACTGGAGTGACTTCCTCCTTTCCTATAGATTGCAGTCGGTGAAGTCTTCATAATTATTTTTATTTTTAATGACAAACATTGTAACTTTTACTGAACTCATACAGATACATGCACATCTCGGCATAAATTTGGAACCTTACAAATTACAATTTTAATTTCAATTTCTACACAACATAATATTCTGTACACTCATTATAATGTGGTGTGCATGTGTTGGTGGCTCATTTAGCAATGACAGTTCAAATCGCCATATAAATACATGCAATTAAAATTTAAAAGAATTGTTTTTTGAAAAGATTAAAACTAGTATATGAATCTCTTGTTTCAGTCTTGAGTATCATTCCACTTGACATTTCGTCTTTATTTCAGCTTGATCCTATATCAATGATATTATTAAAATCCTGATGCATACTTACCTTTAGTATTGTTATATTCTTTTTATAGTATGTAGTGCTCTTAGTATCACTAGCTGTAGTAGCCACTAGTGATCCCAGGCAGCGCCACGTGGAGGCGGCACTACATTGCTGCCCAAAAATTATAAAAACCTGGGGCCCCAGGTAAAAAAATACTAATAATAAATGATAATAAATAATAAAAATAATAAATTTAATTATAAGAAAATAATAATAAAATAATAATAAATAATAATAAAAATTTAATTATAAAAAAAATAATAATAAATAATAAAAGCTAGATCTATAAGCTATATTGTTTCCCTGTTTGTCACTCCCTCTCTCTCTCTTTTTCCCTCATGTGAATAATGTACATGTGTTCATGGCATGAGGGGTGTGGTCAATCTGGCAGTACGTACGTACATACATTTTAAAATTATTTTCTCCGTTTAATAATATAAATTATTTATTAAAAACTCATATATATATATATATATATATATGAAACAATTACCAAAAGTCTAATCTGTTTTCAATAGCTTTATAATAAGGTAACAAATAACAAGTTTGTTTATGTTTATTGTCTAGAGCTAGAGTCCTTAGTGTATTATTGGTCCTGAGAGTTTCCATCAGTACCAGTACTCCATCAGTATCAATGTTAGTACCGTTGAGCCAAAGGATAGATATTGTGTGGTTGTTGAGTAAAAGTTTAGCTAGTGACTGAGCACTGATTGAAGTGATGTCAGGATTGTCAGGAAGAAATAAGCTAGTAATTGTTTTATTATTAATTAATGATTGTGTTAGTGCAATGACTCCATCATCATTGATGGAATCAGGACTGATCCATAGTGCCTCTAATGAAATATTGTTTGTTATTTTGTGTGACAGTGAGAGGATGACATCTTTTGTTATTTTAGTATAATTTATATGAATTTTCTTTATTGTTCTTATGTCTAGTGCTAGTGACATCAATAGGTATACAATATCAGGTGATGAGTGATCGAGGTAAATGTTCCGATGACTGTCCGTTAATTGACTGATCACTTCCTGACATTGACCTGCTGATGGTTTAGTCAGGGTTACTTTATCACTGCCCCACTCCACCTTTCCTGTCTCTCCTCCTAATAATAAACACAGTCAGTCAGTTAATGTGTGTATATTATTATTTTAATACAGTATAATAGGTAAAATGATAATATTATTTCATTAATTATGTTTGTTTGTGTGTTGTTCCAGCTGATGCTGGTTTTTGTACCAGTAAGTCATTACAGCTGCTAGGATGGAATGGGTGTGGTCTATCTTTTATCATATCTCTCTCTCTCCTTTCTTTGGATATGATATGTCATTATTAATAATTGCGATTTTTAACCCAAACAAAAAATTAGCAATTAATAGTACCCGCATTTAAAAGTAACCTTAAGGTAACTGCCAATTCTGGTAGTTAGAAGACAGTGCCTTTTATATACCCACACACTGTAGTACAAACCAGATAAGCTACAGCTGTTTTGTGTTACTGGATAGATTCTATACACTTGGATGTTAGTTAATTTAGAAGCCTCTGCTTCTAACAAGATTATGTAATCTTGTTTCTAATAATGTGTGCACTATAGAGAGTGTTTGTTAATAGAGGGTTTACTGTATTAATGGTATATTATATGTGTGTATTAGTATTAGTATCAAATAACTCACCTCCACCAGTTAGTATTATTTCTTTTATTTGAGTGTATCCTCCTTCATTAGCTATTTCTACTGCACTCTTTCCTCTCTCATCTTTACTATTAGGATCAGCTCCTAACTGCAGTAGCATTGATACTTCAAAACTATTACCAGCTTTAACTGATTGATGGAGTGAAATGTCAAAATTGTTATCACCTTTTCTTCTGATAGAAATCGGTTTATTGTCAACAGCCACTTCCAATATTCCTAATCTACTCATTGAGTTTGTTTTGTTATTGATTGCATCAATAAGAGACTGTGATAGTGAGGTTGGTATTAACAGTGTAATGACAACTGAACCAAAGACAATGTCCACTATAGTAGAAATATCTGTTACTTTATGCCCAAAGTAATACTGAAGGACTCTTTTAAATTTTGTTAGAGTCATTTCATCCCATCTGCCATTCAACTTAATAACGACTGGTTTTGTTTGATCACTAGTAGTTGGTGAGGCTGCTGCTGGTAATGATGGCAATTTCTCTTTGATTGTTGATCGTATGTGCTTCAATTGTGATGATTCTGAGAAATCATCAACACTATCAATGTATTGAGTTAGTTCAGTTTGTACTTTTGAAAGGTAAGTGTTTGTCAAGTGTTTAAGTACACCACAACTGAAGAAATCATAATGAGGCTGAAGAGAATCAAATAGTTTATCAACTTTGCCATATTTCAAACTGGATACTTTAATGCTTAAATAAGCTGCTGCGTTCCTAGCTACAGCTTTAAGCTTCACTTTACCCTTTTTCACCAGGTCCTCAAACTCATGTCTTATATTAGAATCAAGAGATGCAAATCGAGAAAGAAGACTTTCAATATTGGCAGCAACTTCACTCTTTGAACTGAGCTCAATGACAGTAGTAGGAGTAGATGATTGTGATCCAGTGATTGTTGGTTGTGGTGTGTGAGATTGTGCAGCGACATCCACTGGTTGAAGTGGTCCCTTACTGACTGATGGTTGCTGCTCTAGATTAGGATCAACATGACCACCTTTCATCTCTATTACAAATAAAAATAAATACACTGTAATAATTATCATAATGTATCTTACTTAAATTTTCCATTAGTTTAGATGCCATGTTCCTTAGTCCTACTTTCTGTAGTGATGTAATGAGAGAAGAGAACACACTGTTAGGATTAGAATTTGTTTGTATGATAGTTAATAATGAATTGATGAGTTGAGTAGCTCTTTCATTTGGAGTAGGACTAAGGTGAGCAACAGCATTGTGTACATCTTGAGGTATGATGGCAAGAGAAAAGAATCGATTATTTAATTGTAAAATAACTGGAGCATTTCCTGCCAACAGATCGACTAGATCAGCTAACATCTCTCTCATTGTAATGTATTCTGGTGAAGGCAGAGCTGCTGGTATTGCAACAAGTACTTGTGGTTGTGATGATGGACCAGTTTTACTTCTTGATTTTGGTGTTGGTGGTGTTTCAGTTGTAGAAGGTTTTTTATGACGTCTTGGAGGTACAGGAGGTGGTTGTGTATTCTGTACTGGAGGTGATTGTGCACATTGTGTACATGTAGGTAGTGATTTTTGGCGCAGTTTAGGCACTGGTGGTGTCAGTTGTGTAGGTCCTAGTGGAAGATTCTTGAGTGTCTTTTGTGATAAAACTAAATGTTTTTTATTTTAAACTTTTATAGTAATAAATATATACCTTTTACTTTTCCAGTAGCTACTCTCATTTCATGTAGCAGTGTTGGATGTTCTTCAAATGCTTTTATAAGAAGAGACAATCCTTCATCAGCACTAGCAGCATTTCTAATCTTTCTTATAGTATCAGCATCAAGCAGTGGTAGAGACTCCTCCAGTTGTCCTTTGATCAATAACTCATGAAACTCTATTAATTCAGATACTGTTGGTCTATCATCTGGTATATCCATTAATGCAATAGGAGAGAGTGGAGGACCTCCTATCAATGGCTTGTTTGTACCAGGTGGAAGAGCTGGTCCTATTGTTGATGAAAAAAATTAATTTATAATTTCCTATAAGAATACTAGAATATTACTCATTTATTTAATATTATTCATTGTAACTGTATATGGTATATTAATCTATGAATTATGATACATTCTTAATAATCATTTATTGAGTATATACATGTATGTACACTCACCAGTAGCAGTACTGTGTACATCATTGGTTCTTTTGATATCATTACCACTGATCATAGCATTATGTTCTATAGAATACACACATACACACAGTCAATACTAATACAATCAGTGATATTAACTTACTCTCTTGATCTAACATGTCAGCTGCAGCATTCTCATTCATGGATTTAAGATCATCTGACAGTGAGTCAAAGGTAGCTCCACCTTTATTGTCAACATTATCAGCTCTACGTAACCACTTAGAGAGACACTCTGTCAAACAGTGAGATTTGTCATCCGGAAAAACTGCTTCCAAAACATTCAGTGTGTCCTTATGTAGTCCTAGTCTCAGTCCCAGCTCATGCCATCTTGTCATAGGCGGTTGCAGGCCTGGGCATTAGGGGGCAATGCCCAGGTTGACTTTTTGACCAATAATTATATTCATGATTCTGGTGTGGGCATCCAGTGTAAACTGTGGTAGTTCAACAGGCTTCTTTGTTGTTTTATGCTAAGAAATCATCTCAATGAAGTTATAGATCAGTATTGTCCATTTTCCTTGCAAAATTGTATGGAACCACACCCACTCCACACCCACTAATTATTGATGCCCAGGTCAAACCAAATTTCTGCAACCGCCCATGCATCTTGTCTGAGGGAAATCACATTTCTTCAACAGATCAAGTACATCAATAAGCTGATCTATAAAACATAATATATAAATATACTACAGACTACAGTTAATGGATCATTACTAATAGTCAATGGAGAAGTGAAGAGAGAAGGAGAGCTGCTGCTTTTGGTAGCCATTGCGTTTGCAGGAGGTTAGGGTGGGGCTGGTTAATGGGGCGTGGTGTACACGTCACTAATTTGATGACGTCATTATTAGGTTCCATAGAATAGAAGAATAACACAGAGCCTGGAGAGAGAGAAAGAGCCTCCAGTACTTATTATAAGAGGTAAAGGAATCCCCTGCACTAGAATATAATGGAAAGGTTAAGAATATTGAGATAAAGATAAATTATAATTAGTAACCACCTCCTCCCTCCAGTCCTCCCTCTCTCCTTCACTGTCCTTTGGAGGGTAAAGCCTTCCTTTAATTATCTTTGATTGTATCACAGAGTTTATAATAATACCAATAATATCAATATACATGTACAT
>NW_003546862.1:36949-48311 GCF_000090795.2 Amphimedon queenslandica
TGGTGGGCATTAATAAGAGTATCATTTACAGTAGATGATAAAGTGGGTGGAGATTCATCTGAGGATTTCCCATTAAAGTTACTGGCTAGTCTTGATGAGCAGTTGGGACGTCCCAAGTGGGTGGTGCCAGTACGAGCTAATGATGAACTGGAGACATTAATTAAAGCATCAATTAAACTGGCGAAAGAAAGTAATGAATATTTAATGAGATCTACATGTAAGCCACACCTCCTCCAGGACGAGATAAAGAATTTGAAGAATGTCAGCGGTTCTATAGAGAAGGATTGACTACCTCATTTATAAGAATATTGACTGATGAGGCTGTGAAGACTTGGAAACCGGACATACAGGTTTGTATACATATACATGTACAGCCGGTAATATTGAAGAGGAGGAATTTGACAAATTTGATATTTTGATGTCCTAGAGAGAGTTCATTTTAACAATCAATTAAAGCCTACATTACCTGTCCATATTAGCAGCTGTACTCTATTAATATAAAGTATTGGTATGATGTGTTCCTTTATTTACTGTAGCTTGATATTTATAATAATTCAAGATATCTTGTGGAGTTGTGTGTATATAAAATTGAAGATGATTCCACTTACCTTTTAGATTTACTGGCAATAGTTTTTAATCCATCATGCAAGTGAGTATCATTAATAACCATTAATAACTATTAATAACTACCTCCCTTTAGATTGAATGTGTTTAATTCATCAGAAGATCCTATGTCATGTGTTCCTGTAAGTACATGTACATGTACTGCATCTATTAGTACATGTATCTGGTATATTAATGTACATGTATTAATGCATTTATGCATGTGTACATGTACATGTACATGTACATACGTGTATTGGTATTATCAGTATATTAATGTATTAATACATAAAGGTATTAAAGTACATGTACTTATGTTAATGTATTTGTTTCATTTGTTAGAGAGAGAAGTGGGAGGAGTTACTGTATGCCAGGCCACTCCCTGATGCTCATAAACACAACATGAAGGTTGTTTGTTTGTTAATTTGTTTACATGTTTACTTGTTTGTATAGGGTCGTCTTGTTGACTTGATAAACCGGTTTGGCCAGTTGGGTGGGTTTGATTTTTTAAAGAAGAGAATTTGTCAAGGAGAACTAACAGTGAATATACTGTCCTTTTTATTAAGGTTAGGTTAATTAACTATTATTAATATAACCACTAGTTAATTAACTATTGTTAATAATTAATTTCAGGCCTTTGGGTTTGTGTTCAAGTTTTTTAACTGAGAGAGTTAGGAATGACTACATCATAGCAATAGTGGTGAGTTTGTATAATGTAATTAAATATAATATTATTTATTTATTTATTTATTATGCATGTATACATTCACAGGATAAATCCATTGAGTTTATAAACAGTTGAAATGATGATTTACTTAAGAAGGAGGCCACCACTGACTCAAGGAGTGAGACCTTCTCTTCAATAATGAAGGTATGATATAGTTTAGGGTAATAATAGTATTGTGATATCAGTGGGAATGTGGCCAATTATATTGTGTACATATTGATGTCCTTATGCTGTGTAGAAAGTTTGAGCTGATTCCGACTTCAATTTTTCAAGTTATGGCCATTTTAAAAAATGCTAAAATTCTGAAAAATACCCAAGGCTATATATAGCCCATGGTTTTTTTCCAAAAAATGGCTCCGAAATCATTCCAAATTTTTATTACATTTTCTGATACATGTTGATGTACTTATGCTGTGTAGCAAGTTTGAGTTGATTCCGACTTCAATTTTTCAAGTTATGGCCATTTTAAGAAAATGCCAAAATTCTGAAAAATACCCAAGGCCCATGGCCCATGGTTTTTTTTTTCAAAAAATGGCTCCGAAATCACCCCAAATTTTTATTACATTTTCTGATATATATTGATGCCCTTATATTCTCTCCTCTCCTTATAGTCTTTGTGTCACTTGTGTTCAGTGATTCCTGGTAGAGATGATATTGAAACGTTTCGTTTAAAAATGATTTTAAGATTATTACAAATACCGAGCTTTAGTGGGAAAATGAATGCCCTCAATGAAGTAATTTATATTCATTATTTTATTATTATTATTATTATTATTAATAGATTAATAAGATTGTCTCTTCAATGAGTTATCATCCTCACTTCAGGACAATAGGAGATGAGGAACAACTCACAACTGAAAGAATAGCTGTCAGTTGATTATTATTATTTATTTATTGGCCTCGCCCAGCTTTGCGTAGGCGAGGACTAGGTACTCAGTTTGCCTGTCTGTCATTCATTCATTCTGTGTGCTATATTTTGTCTTTGAGAATGTATATCTTTATAATCGTGTGCTCTAAATCTGTGAGAGCTTCTCTTCTGTTAGGAAAAGTCTTGCTTCACTGCCTTGAGATGTTTAGAGAGCAGCTCTAGCTAGTAGAAGCTTTTTATCTCACAAGAAAATGCCCAGCAATAGTGGTAGTACTCTGGAGGTAAGTGAGATTCTTTTCCAGTAGATCAAGACTAGTTATTGTTTTAATATTTGTGGGACTCTTTAAATCTTTCTTGTTGGTGAGTTATAGCTTCTTGAATTTCAACCCGAGTGAACTGTAGGTAGTCTAAAGGTCCTAAACTCTCTCAAATCACTCAGTTTACATCTAGGCAACAGTATTTGTGCCATTATAATGTCATATAGCGCTTATAACAAGAGAAAAATCTGAAACTTCCTTCTTGTTTCCATCTAATAATTAATTAATTGTTGATAATGTAATGCCACACCTCCAATTTGGGAGTAGCTGGATTAGCTTGTATGCTGCTACTTCTGCAGGTAGTCTGGTAGATCTATGCAAGCTAGCTGCTATCCCTCAGGAGTACACTTTTTTATGTATATATGCAATTTGCATGCTAAAGTTCTTTTAATTTTGATAATCAAACAGCTATAGGGGCGAGGCCACGCACCGTAGGTGTCTCGTTTATTTATTTATTTAGGAGTGGATTAAAACCAATAATGTGTTAGCTATTGTCTTTCTTTAGAGATAACCTCCACCAACCACAAGTAAGTGAGAGAGAGAGTGGGGAAGAGGGTGTGTACATATTGTACATGTTTATGCTGTATATATTGCTTCTCTTCTTGTTCTTGTAGTATGTGGAGAAGTTGGATAAGCTGGTGAGGTTTTGTATAAAAGAGAAAGTATTGATGCTTGAAGACCTGGACAGAATATGGAACCGTCAAGTAATAAAGAAAGAAACAAACAAACAAATAAATAAACAACTACTATCCCCTTACTCCATAGGATGGTAAACATGAGGCTATAGTGAAGAACATACATGAACTGTTAGTTTAGTTAGCCTGGGACTTCTCTTCCAATCAGTTGGACCACTTGTTTGGCTGCTTTCAAAAGAGTTGGGTAGGAGCTAGCAAGAAGCAAAGAGATGAACTGTTGGACTTTATAAGATGCTTAGCAGAGGATGACTAGGAGGGAATAATGGCCAGTAAAGTGCTGGAGCTCAAAAGTTAATTTAGTTGACTATACATAACATTTTCTAATACAGTATTAACATATTCATGATAATTTATTTCTCTCTCTCCATAGACTGATTTATTTTTTGTTGAGAATCTCATAAGTGCCATTACTAGTTCTGCTCGTTCCTGTCCCTCAGTTATGAAGAGAATGTTTCATTTATTACGAACACTATCAGTCAAACAATTTTCTGGTGAGACCACACCCACTAACCACACCCCCTTTATTAGCTCCACCCACTTTAGAGTTTAAAGATGAAGTTTGATTCACGTCAATAAGTGGGTTTATCTTTTTGAGGTTTTTGCTCCGGCCATTTTGAGTCCAAAGTTGTTCGGACTACGACCCAAGAATCCAGTTAGTACATGTACACTGCAATAAATATGTGTAATTTTTGAAGTAAAGAAAGTTTAGTGATTTTGGCATTTTGATAACCATTTGCCAAATAATTGCATAATTACATGTGCATGTTCAATGGCTCCTGGATATTAATTTGACAAATCAAAATAATTAAACCAGCTAATCACCAAAATTATGGACAAAAATTTAATAATAATGATAATTGTTTTTCTTTCTTTTAGAATCATACTGTCTCAAGGACTTCACTTCTCATTTCTAAACTATTCAAAATTTAGGAAATGTTGGAGCAAGAGCAAAATAATAATCTGAGAGAGAGAGAGAGAGAGAGAGAGAGAGATAAAGATACGTGTATTATTTATTTACATGTTTACTTCATTTTTTCTTGAAGAAAGAGTCAACGTATTTCATTCCACTTCTTTCTATAATGAAAATGTAATAAAACATAAATATCCACTCTTGGTAATATACACGTACATAATAATTACATACAGTTGTAATTAATACCTTTAATCTTCATTACTTCTCTCTCATTAATCATTATGTTAAGTGTTTCTTCATCATTGCTGGACATTAAACATTTACGAGGTCCAGACACTTTAGTAGACACTGACACCAAATCTGAGACAAACCAAGAGACTAACAAAAATAATTACAAAAATAATTATTAACTTAAATGTACAGTGTACAATGTATAAAGCATGTACAGTTTACATGTACATGTATTTTAATAAAAAGTTCACAACTCAAAGGTACATGTACAGATGAGACAATTTAAGAAATATTAAAAATAATAAAAATTTAACAAGATGAACCCTCTCTTCTTCCCCTCTCCCTCCCCTTTACTTTATTCCTATCAGTTGATGTGCTACTCATTGGACTGGTAGGAGATGGTGACACTATCTCTCCTCCTCCTCCCATAGTACGAGAGGGAGATGAAAGAACTGGTTCGGCTACTGACACATTCTGTGATTGATGAGTTGAGAACTCAGTGAATTTAAGTGAATTAAATTTAAGCAACTTAAAAATTTATAAAAATTCAAAATTTAATCGTAATCGGCTCAAACTTTCTATACAACACAAGTACATGTACATGTATATGCATCAGAAAATATTATAAAAGTGAAAAATTCTCTACTTTTCAATTTTGGCAAAAGTACAGGGACTTTGACTCAATTTTTGAGCAACTTCAAAAATTAATAAAAAATCTAATTTTGATCGGAATCAATTCAAACTTTCTACACAACATAATAACATGTATATGCATCATAAAATATAATTAAAAAATGAGAATTCTCTACTTTTCATTTTTGACAAAATTTGGCCAACAACCCTGTACTATAGTACAGGGACTTTGGCCCGATTTTTGAGCAACTTTAAAAATTAGTAAAAAAAAATCTAATTTTGATCGGAATCAGCCCAAACTTTCTACACAGCATGAAAACATTAATGCATATTGGTTACATAGGAGTAAATAAATAATCAGCTTTAACTAAATCACTTATAATCAAATTAATAGGTGACTTCAAATATTAATGTAGCAGCTTAGCAGCTTACGATGAAGAAGCATTGCAAAACGTATGCAAATATAATGTGACAATAAAAATGACTAATTTTGCTAAATTAAAATTAAAATTTTGATAAAATACAACAAACTATAGTAAAGGGAGCGGCTGGTTGTATAGAGAGGAGAGAGTCCAGTACAAGCAGGAGGAAGAGAAGTATCATCTTCTGGTTCAAACACCACATACCAGCAACCTCCTACTGTAATGTCACAGTTCTCATTCTGCCCTACTGACAACAGAGACTAAAAAAGAGAGAATTTAATAATCATATATGAGTATCAATTGTGTATGTGTAGTATCAACTATTACAAATAGAGCAAGGCAACTTCAATATAAGACAAAACATTACAACTGTGTCTATAAAATATTAGCATAATTGGTATAAGTCTATCATGGGTAGTACTTATAATCATATTCATTAGTCGTATTACAAGTACATGTACAAGTACATGTAACGTCAGAAGTACATGTACTGGTAGACACTATAGGTACTTTATATGGTAACGTTAAGGTTTGGGGACTTGGAGTATTACAAAATGTCCTCATTCTATGTACAATAAATGCTAGGCTCCATTGTACAACTTACAGTAAGATCAAATCTTTGATTGATTCTATCTTTCCGTAGCAACTGCTACATGTACGTCTTTTGTCTGGCTCGTCAATTTCATCATGTGATCTCCAAGTTCTTGACATCACACTATAAGAAAAGAGAGACAGACAGACAGAGAAGAAGAGAGAGATGAATAATTAGCAGTCAATATAAAAAATGATTAATAGACAACCAACAATATTTACTTACAGAAATGAAGCTACATGTACATGTATTAACAAACAATCGGAGCTCATCATTATGTACATTATGCATGTATAATACATTGCATATAAATAAATAAACCCTTCCTTCTAGCTCCCATACCTTCAAACTGGTTGATGATTAAGTACATGTATTAGTAAAATGACACTCAAAGCAGAGAAAGCTAGTCTCATCATGTCCAGAAATGAGTGGACACGGAGTAGTATACTGAGCAATTATCTCCGTATACCACTGATTGACTTTATACACTGCAGGAATGGACATTTCCATTTACTAGGCTATATCTTTCTTTACAATAAGAATCATCAATTTGCGCACTTCAGTACCTGTTCTTCATCTATCTACCTGTGTTCCTGCTAAATATTACAGCATTTGGAGTAACTTTGTGTGGAACATTTACCAATTGAAGATGAGGCAGTCAGTGCCGCCATCTTGTCATTCCTTTATGTATGTATGATAATTTTTTTTACTTTTTGAATGGTTATATCTAAATTTCAAACAATTTTTGACAATTTGCTCACTTATTTTGTGAAAGTACAAAATTCTTACTACCCAATGATGCAAAAAAGATAAAGAAATTCAAAACTTTGTTTGGAACATTTGTCTCCTGAAGGTGAAGTAATTTTAGCCATTTCAATGATGACGGGTGCAGCAGCAAGAGTCAACAAGTCACAAGTGCGTTCCTCTTCTCTTAGGAATAATAAAGTGAAAGAAAGAGTGCTTAACATCTTATATATACAAGCAAATAGTGTCTCTAGACCTTTTTGAAGTAAGACGGCCATTTGTTGAGAAGAGCCTGTTCTTTCACCACGCTTGCCACTTTAACAAAAGAATATGAAAAAACTACCATAACCAATTGCATTAAGTAGCATTCTAGAAGCCTCATGTATCTAGTGAAGTCCCATCCATGTACCAGAAAGATGTTAGCAAGCTTTGTAGTGAAGCTTCCTATCAATCCACCATTGCTGAACTGCCGTTGCTATGGTAATTCCAATGAATATCATTAAATTAACGCGACCGGAAGTCCCATTGCAATTTCTGGACATGTGTAGGAACTGAAATCTATGTACGCTAGAAAACGTCAAACTAGGTCTTAGATTCTCCTAAAGGTCATGTATGACTGGAACAGCACATTCTCTTTAATAAGTGACTCCTATGACTCAGAAACAGCTGGCTCTATACAATACAATACTGGGTGAAACCCTCGGTGAAACCTTTAAAGGCACTATTTTATAGTTTTACAATATGTTCACTCTCCTTACATCTACTAATCACGGTGTCAGATCTAAGGGATTAGTTCCTGTGGCTCCATGCAGCCCCAAACCCTCTTTGATAAGAGATTTTGTCTTCTAGTGGTGTCAGTCTTGTCTTCGCTTGTCCTCCATTTTCTCAAATTAAATTTTTATGAGCAACACCTACCTAATTGAAATGGAACCGAATGGAACTTATGGAAGCTTCATTTTCACTAGTACTGGAGATTTTACTTTAATTTTCTCTGTCTCTATCTTTCTTTTTTTTTAGTTTAGGATTAAAGTCCCGTGACCTGTAAATTACTGTACAGTTGGATCAAGAGGAGGTGTATAGGACATCAATAATAGAGAGGACATTAAAGTATGTGTACAACTCACTGTACCGTGGCATACATATACACTATGCACTGGAGCCTGGCTAATATTGGATGGGATTAATATACTCCAGCTGGTACTTAATACATTTATAGTAACTGACCGCTGGTTTTAATGTACTGGGGGAACTATGTCCTGACTCCTTGTGCATGTGCATAAATTAATGGAAATTTAAAATTGGTCTCATGTTACCAAATTTTAGCTTTCTTTATTCACTTTATTTTTATCTGAAATTACCCAAGGCTATAGTAGTCAGGCGGAGCTTTTTATTGCATATTCTGATACATATTGATGTCCTTATGCAGTGTAGCAAGTTTGAATTTCAATTTTTAAAGTTAATTACAGCCACTTCAAGAAAATGCCAAAATTTTGTAAAGTATTCAAGGCTATTAGCTCAAAAAAATGGCTCTGAAATTAACCCAAATTTTCATTATATTTTTTGATACACACTAATGCCCTTATGCTATGTAGAAATTTTGAGTTGATTCCGGCTTCAAATTTTCAAGTTACGTCCATTTTTTTAATGACTCCAAAATCACCCCAAATTTTTATTACATTTTTTGATCTATTTACATGTACATGTACTTATGTTATGTAGAATGTTTGAGTTAATTACAATCAAATTTGAATTTTTTACAGTTTTAAAGTTCTTCAAAATTGTGTGAAACTTCCTATACTATAATGGTCTTGGGCTAAGTTTTGCTAAAATTGAAAAGGATAAAATTCAAGCCCCATGCTTCTGTTTCCTATCTTTAATTTGTACCCATTACTTCTATTAGAGGGACCTCTTATATTTCATATAAGATTATATTTACTTAATGTATGTAACCCCAGTCTTATAATATATACAGTCTCTTTTATTCAGTAGTTCTCTCATTATTTCTAGTTTAATTTGGTGGGACAGTCTGATCAATCTCAATTACCATTCCTTCATGATCCTAAGACTAACAATAATTTTGTACCAAAGCGTACCTCTCCAGTATCAAGAACTGATCTACCCCTCTCTCTTCAGTTTGTGGATCAAGTATTCTAGTTCTGTTAGTTACTTTCTGACTCAAAACATAACAGTATGAAGGACTGGAGTATTTATTATTATCATTATTATTATTAATTGTACATGTACATCATTTCTAATTATACATTGTACGATTAAAGTAATATTGAAATGATTTGTTGTCACTTTTTGTGGGTGGGACTAGAAGAAGTGAACCACACGCTAATTGATAAGAATGAGATATGAAATGATGTATATCAAAAATAATAGAATTAATAAAATAACAGATTAGCCTTTTATGTATAGTGTATTCTGATTGGTCGCTTGTTTTTGGTGAAGATACACAAGTTCACATAATTTAGTACCAGTCTACTCTGTCTTGTATGAGGTGATAGTTAGGATAAGTATTAATACAAGTCTCTTTGTGTCGCTTGTCTAGTATGAGTCTCCTTATATTCTTATTATTTCTTAGTGACTGGAGGATGAGTAGTATTGACTCAGTAGACAATGAAGTCTTCCATATATCTAGTTCAACTAGTAATGAGTTATTGAGGAGGAGGTGAGAAAGAGCCTGTTCACTAGTAGAAGTGATTAGAGGATTATCAGTAAGAAGTAATGAGGAAAGTGTAGAGTTTTGTTTAAGTGCTTGACAGATATTAGTAACTCCTCTATCACTAATGGAGTGGTAACTGATGACTAGTGCTTGGATTGTTTTATTATTAGTTAGTAGTATACACAAGTACTGGATACAATCATTAGTTAATGGAGTGTACCATATCTTAAGTCTCCTCAGGTTTAGGGTATGTAGTTTAGTTGATGATAGTAGAGATACTATACTATTAGTAGATGAGTTGCTAAGTTCAATCTCCTTATGATTATTGTTAATATTACTAATCACTTCATTACACTGAACTGGAGATGGATAGTCAAGGGATACCCTGTCACTGTACCAGTACACTCTCCCAGTGACTCCTAATATAAACCAAAGGATTATGCTTATATACATGTATGTACATAATAATACACATATTCACATCATGTGTATATACAAACACACACAACTTGCTAGTTGTCACTACAACCAATAAACAAATACACACACACAATAAATATGTACATGCATACACACATGTAATGTGTACATATGTAGGGACAGGAATAATATAATGTATAAAATTACATGTACATTGTACATGCTACATACACAAGTATGCATGTACACATGACATTACATGTTCATCAATGCTTATACTGACTGTCACAATAATCACAAATATTACCTTTATCATGTTGTTCCTTGTCTTGTCTTAGTGCAGATATCATAATAGGATCATCATTAATAGTCTCCAAGAAAAGAGAAGCTTTCTCATCATTACTAGATGAATCATTCCTTATCTTCTGAAGAATAGGAAGGGATACTTCTTCCACTGACAGTATAAACTCTAACAATTGAAGTAACTCCAACATTGAGTAAACACAACTACTAGGAATGTCTCTCTCATCACCAGACACCAAGGATCTTCCTTCCCACCAAAATTTCTGAGACTTGTCATATATCTCCAGCTGCTCTCCCTCACTGAATGAAAGATCATCACTATATATTCGATGATAGTCAATACATGCTGTGTAAATAGATTCTGCTGTTGGTGTATCCAGTGATTGTGTACACTGATCCTTCTCTATATGAATCATTTAATGATTTAATTATTAACCTATCACATACTCTCAATATTCCCCTTTTGACTCATCAGCAGTTGTGCACTAGTTATTGATACATTTTCTTGTAGTAACTCAATCTCTTGCTTATACTCCACTAATGCCTCCTTTCTTCCTGTGATGAGATAGTATAGACAGATTATACCAGTAGAGTCAGTACCTGCTTTCATTAGGAGAGAGGTTCGGAAATACTGAGTCTCTGATTTCTTTGATTTGAATATTTCATTTATCAACTTCCCTTTAGTCAATAGCTTCAATTTCAGTTTATACTCTACAGTAATGACACAATGAGAATTTTAATTTATAAGATAATTGTACTGATTGTTCAAATAAATATTATTATTATTATTATTATTATTATTAGAATTTTACAGGACTTATCAGTACAGAGTAGAGAAAAACAGACAGGAGAAGGGCAGAGGAGAGAGGAAGAAAGTCCTGATGGGTTGTCAGGAACAGTTGCCCTGACACCCAGGAGGAAATAAATAAACACACAGACACAGAATAGTAAAATTAAGAGGGAGCAGTGAAAGAAGAGGGAAGAGGACAAGACAAACATTTAGAGCATGGACAAACAGTATTAAAAGTGTGTGCATCATTTGGGTTAAAAACATTATTAAATTTGTCATTAAAGTACTGATTTACTAGAGTCTTAAATTTGTAGATTGATATTGATAGGTCTACTGGGGGTAGGGAGTTCCATAGTCTGGGGAGACGGTGGAAGAAAGTTTGTCGAACTTGAGTCTGTGATAGGGTAGAGTGGACTAGCTTGTTGTACTTAGAGCT
>NW_003546862.1:51309-52563 GCF_000090795.2 Amphimedon queenslandica
CATCTATAAAAATAATATATAATTATATGTTAAACTGTATTTATGTATGTTAACTTTACATGTATTACGGATGAGTGTAGCAGCTGGTTTTTTATTCATTCTCTCAAGTGCACTAGCTAATGATTCCCAAGTACGATTATTAGCTGAAGTCAACCACAAGCTCAAGCACTCCAGTAAACACTGAGAAGGATCAGTAAATCTAGCTCTGATGTTTGCCAGGCCAGGATAAGGTAGGTTCAATCCCATTCCTAACTCAAACCAGTCAGCATCAATGAAGTGACTTTCTTTTAAGACATCAGACACCAACTTCATATGACTGATATCTATAATACACACAAACAGTTGGTAATATCCGGGCACCTACAGTTACTAGACCATACAAAGTAGTCTGGACCCCCCACTTCACTAGCTGGTACCAGAATACATGCAATCATTTATCAGTCCCTCTGTCTCTATTAAGGGCTTACCTAAACGAAACACTCTTCTACTAGCCATTGCCATTGAGCTGCTCTGCTTGGTACCAGGAATGCAGCAAGCCCTATTGTGTGGGTGTAGACCATGTAGAATGTCGGCGGGGCCGCGGGCGTGGTTAATATTCTATTAATTAACTAACTATAACTAATGAGGTACTTATGTTAAAACTGGTCATAGAGACTGTCATTAATCAGGGTTGCCAGATCATGAACAAAGTTCATAGATTTATGAACTTTTCAACCTTGGCATGAACTTTTCATGAACTACTTTTTTCATGAACTTTTCATGAACTTTTGAGAAATTTTCTAAACTTTGCAAATTCAATGTTTGAGTAGCTTTAATGCCATTATCTTTGCAATATCAGTGTTTTGTTCTCAAAATGAGCCATCAGTATAATCATTTCAGCAAGATTTCAGTGATAAGCTGAAAGTTATAAAATAAATTATTACAGTTATTAAGTAGTTATAAAAGTTAATTTTAGTGGTTATTAAACTTAAGTAAGTAGTTATCGGTAGTTATTAACCTGTGGTTGCAAAATTTTGAAAAACATGAACTTTTTTGTGAAAATATGAACTTTTTGACAAAATTTTGTGAACACTGTCAACACTGTCATTAATATTAAAATAGGTATATACTGCTGAACATAATAATAATCTGTATAGTCAGTCACCTTTTCTCTCTCTCTTCCTTCAGGTGAAGTGAAAGGTTTATTTGATAGTTTACTGTTTAGGATTAAAGTCCCATGACCTGTACATTACTGTACAGTTGGATCAAGAGGAG
>NW_003546863.1:0-2249 GCF_000090795.2 Amphimedon queenslandica
CCCCCAATATTATGTAATTATTTTATTTTCTTATGTTCTTGTAGATCATTTTATTGTACAGATAAAAGGACATTTAATAAAGAGAAATATAGTAACATTTTAATTCGACAGAAGGTACACAAATTTTAGTTAATTTGTATCTATTCTCCGTACACTGTAGGTATTTTAATCAATAAATTTTTAACCAAATCAATGAACTGTTTCTGTGATGCATTATCAAACTTTCTGCATAGCATAAGTACATCAATATGTATCAGAAAATGTAATAAAATAGGGGTGATTTTGAAAAACATTTTTGGAATCTGAGGTGGATTGTTAAGGTTATATCTCTTATTTTATTACATGTACATATGCATTTGTATTTCATAGTTAATTTGAATTTTATCTTCTTTCTTAGTGATATTAGTTCCATTTATCGGACAAGATATTTTTATGAAACAATATACTATAACAGTATCAAATATTTGAGTCAGGTCTATACTTCTATGGTCATCCCACCTATACATGATAAAATGCATAAAGGTAAGCTCTGTTTAATCATGTTCCTGTTAATTCTTTGTCAATTACTTTATTACTGTTACTGTATGTTTTTGCTATAGGTAGACAATTATTGCTACTTAAATGGAAAAATCAAATTGCTCTTGTTTGGATCTTTCTCTTGCTTGGATTCCATTTGTTGATACACATGTATGTTATGTAGGGCATTATAACTATCTCCCTGTATTGTAGGTCAGCGAAGATTGCAGTGGATACATAGTCATGTAAACCACATGAAAGTCATGTGAAGCTGCATGATAAATGTTCCCTAGCATAGCTGCTTTTCAAGGAAATCAACAACACTGAAAATGATAAGTATCTATGTTCAAATATTATAAAAGTTATGGAGTAAATACATTACAGGATTCATATACACACTTCATCACTTGGTGTTTCATCGCTGCCTTTCTCACATTAAAACTTAACACTCTGGAAAATGGTGGCACAACAGTTGAAACAAACAACTATTAAAGCAAGGTAAAATATTTAGTATAAATCACTGTGTTTTATTACTGCATGTAGCAACATCTATTTGATTGAGAAAAGATACAAGTTAACTCTAGATGCACTAACTGTTCTACTGCTTCCTTACTACTATCTAGTACTATAAGAACAATGTATTCCTGACAGATCACACAGTAGCAAATCAAAATGCTGACAATAGTTGGTTATGTTCAATAGCCTGGACTTTGGAAGTTATCCACATAAACCGTATACTCTTGTCTACTTGTCGTAATTGTGTTATACTTATCCAGTTTATTATGATGGTAACAAGACCACCAAGGAATTAATCATACTAAATCATTGGGCTCAAGCTCTAGGCTATAAAGATAGTATCCAGAAAAACTGAAATTTATGTCAGGACTTCGCTAAGAATGATTCTGATAAAGCTGTTAATAATATTGTGAATTACAAATCTGTCAAAGTAATTAAGCTGAATATTGGACCAATGCTGATTCATATGTACAGCTTCGTTCTCTTTTAAAGTCTTTCAACTTATTGTCAGTGTGAGTTATGTCTAATTCCTTTGTACTGCCTGTTACTTTTCAATTCCCACACAGAGTCAGATGCTTCATTGAGGACATATATCAATGATGGACCTCATACTTCTTCCTACCATGGTATGTCCTGGAGTTCTGAAGGGTTCCTTTCAGTCACCTTCCCAGTCCTTGTGGAGTATCTTAATAGGATTCTCAGTGCATCTACAGGAGTCAATGCAGAAGTCAATTGGAGTCCTCCACACTGCAGACCCAGTTTTAGACTTCTTTCTCAATTTAAATAGTTGTTACTGTAATCTTTAACTCTGTTGTCACCCAATAAGTCAGTCAAATTATTATTACTTTAAAAATACCAAGATGAAGATGTGTAATTCTGTATATAATTGAATTTTATTTTAATTCATCATTTTCAGTGAAAAAAGTTATTGTTATACATGTAATACTGGCCTCGGGAGGGATTTTGCTATATTTTAGTGAAATAAGAATGTCAAATAAAAATATTAAAAAAATAACACTAACAAGAAATACAAAAAATTTTCAAAAAAAAAGATAGAGTAGGATTCTCTTTGTGCTAATGTGTCAAAAAAGTGATGGAAACAAGGACAAGTAGGATTCTGAACGACCGATTATTCCAAATGACTGACAACCCATACCAACGAAAATACGAAACGAAAATCCTACTCTCGTGACGCAAATTCTACTCTACATTGCAAG
>NW_003546863.1:2259-6569 GCF_000090795.2 Amphimedon queenslandica
GGATTTTCGTTTCGTATTTTCGTTGGTATGAGTAGTCAGTCATTTGGAATAATCGGTCGTTCAGAATCCTACTTGTCCTTGTTTTCATCACTTTTTTGACACATTAGCACAAAGAGAATCCTACTCTATCTTTTTTTTTTGAAACTTTTTGTATTTTTTCTGATAAAATTAATCCATTTATTTTGGCAATTCTTGGGATCTTACCTACCCTTAAGGATTGATCACAAGTACGGTACACCCACTGACAACCATCTTTAATAATATACTTCACTGATAAACGCTCTGTAGCATTTCAGGGTCAGCTTTGCTATATTTGTCCTTATGAAATTGATACACACTATAATAGTACATTATACAATAGCATACAGTAAATGCATAATCTGGACAAACTAACTTGTGACTGCACTGGAGTTTTGTCTCTTCTAACAATGCAAAAATTTTTTTGGTTTATCTGCTTTTTGTGGGCAGCAGCTCCTAAAGTATAATACTGTACTCTTCGTTCACACATTCTTTCCCTATTGTTTTTATTTTTTTCAGTTTTATTCCTAACTCATTGGCTCCAAAATCAGATATTCTTTTTCATTTTCTTGATTTCTTAAAGATTTTTTATCAGTTGAATTGTTGGCTCTAGTATTACACATTCTTCTCTTGTTTTTTAGTCATTAAAAACATTTCTTGACATAAAGCATTTATTTCCCTTAACATCTGACATTAATTTTTTGGATTACTGTTTTCCAAATTTTTTATTTTCTATTAAGGCCTTATGTTCTTTAAGAGTTAAAAGTCATACCTTTCTTATCCTTTAAATTATTACCGCAATAATAACGAAGCAATAACATTTTTTTTTGTAAATACTTCAAAACATTGGGACTTGCTTTGCTATAGATAAAGGAATGGTACCTTTTTTATTCCTAACAATGACCACAGTGGTCGCAATTCAATTTATGAATATGATTTACTTAAAAACATACAGGATATTTCTTTCAATTTGGCCCAGGATTAACTTCAATATTTCCTGCCAAAAATAACACCATTAAAGCAAAAAGTACAAAAAATACAAGCAAAGATTGCATGCACAATCGAAATTTAGAGAATGACAAGCTTTTGCCAGCTCCATAAGATGCTTCAGTAGTTCAGTTACTGACATGATGACTGACAAAGCAGCTGATTGAAGCTCTGTATTGTTCAATACTAATCATAGCAAGAAATGAACTACAAACTGTTCCTTATCACTGAACAGAAATAATATACAGAAATTCGAGAAGTTCTAGTAATGTTAGTAACAAGGACAAAACATGAAGGACACAAATTTATTGAAGACAGTCAGGACTTCTTTCAGTTAAGAATAACTATAAGGTACAAGGTAAGTATGTCATAGTGTGGTGATATAGGTTTTCCAAAACTCACCACTAAGAGCAAATGACGTCAACTTTAATTAAGACAAATGAAACAAATGATACAAAAGAGAGGCTTTCACAATAGAACTCACAATTGAACAAAAATATACAATGATTTACTGAAGTCATTGAGTTGAAGAGATGCTTCTAAAGACTTCAGCCTAGTGTATAAGGCATGGCAGTGCAGAAAAATACTCTAGAAAAGAGTGTGAATAATAATAATAATAAAGCAATCAAGTTATGAATATACTGTGGAGATTTGAAAACAAAACCCAAGAAACTCACTAAAGCAAGACAAAGATGAGACATAATAAAAAATCCAAGGACTTAAAAACAAGAGGACGGTAAAGTACACAGCTAGATGTATAGCTGTAAGCATGGAAGGCGTGGCTGGAATAAAAGGTGTGGCTCAGGTCATATAAGCGTAGATATTAGAGTAAATAAAGGGATTGGAAGAGGGGGAAACTGAATGATGTTGCCATTAGTTACATGCCCATTGGCCTAATACACATCACCTCCAATAGTCTAGCAGGCCAGACCCATCTGGCAAGCAACACTACTCTGCCAATAGTGAGGCTGTTGTAAAAAGTTCAAAGGATATTTTTGGACATCCAGGAGGAGGCTTTCTTATGATATACAAACTCATGCTATGTGGATTATATCTGTAACTAGCATCTTTCCAAATGCAAATAAAAACTCTGTCTCATCATTATTAAGATCTTGTACTTTACATTAGCTTGTTTTCAAAACGGGATTGTAATGACAAAATTACATTATACGGTTTAAAAGGTGCCATAACATTAATAATGATCTGTACACTGGAAAACAGTATTGAGAGGAATCATTAGGCTTCTTGATGCATTAATTTCACTTGCATAGGCTTGTTTGCTACATATTGTTCTTGAATGAAAAAAAATCAAAGGTAAATTGTGACAAGAATTAAAAAGAGACTATTTCAGCCTGGTGTAACACAACAAAAGTGAAACAGTTTGTCATTGAATGATGTTTAGCTAGCTTGCTGCTGCAGCAACTGAATGTGCGGCTCAGCTCAATCAAAACATGTAACGCTCAGTATAGTAAAATGGTGCCATGTGGCGTTAATGAGGACAGAAAGCTTTAGTTTTTATACGCAACACACAGTTTTGCAAGGAGATGTTAAGCTCTCATTGTTTCATGTAATTCCTCCATTCAGTTTCGAGGCAGTAGCTACCTTCTCAGAGAGGAGCCGCTATGTTACAAAATGGCTGGTAAGTCACACTTAAGCTGTCATAACTCACGAACGAAGGAAAGCCAAGCAATTTGTCACATTCTTTGTTCTCCATGTTTTCCTTTACCTTTTGTTGCCTTCAAAGGTACCATAGCTTCGACTATGCAAATGTTACCTGCAATATTTTTCTGTTCTTAAATGCTGCCGACTTCTGCCAACCTTGGAAAAGAACAATTTATTATAAAAAAAGAATGACTTTTTCTGTTCCTAGTTGGCAAAAAAATGCTCTGAAGAGCATCACTAAAAAGTAGCATCAACCAAAAAATGATCCATGACTGAATTTTTTGTTAACACACACAGTGACAGCATGACCTCTCCTATACACATATGGCGTGTGTGATGGTAACAATTCGAACTACTCTACCTAGCCAACCCCAACACCATCTCTCTAGTTGGCCATACGCTATGTATCTGTACTTCCTAAAACAATTGTATGTTAGCATACAACAAGTAATGCTCAGTTATAGGCCTTACTTATTAATGTAAGTTCTTAGCCTTATATATTGTTCTCTATAGTGGTAGTAAGCAGCTTGCAAACCCAAAAATCTTAAGAAACACAGGTAAAACTAGGACGTTGAGTAATGCAGACACAGGTGGGACCTGAAGATGAAGTCATGTGCTCAATTTCAACAATTTCCTTAAAGCACAACACATTCAGCACCTACGCGTTACCTGGCATTTCAAAGACACCTAAAATTAACCAACTTTAAGTGAATACATTGTCACACACCATTAATCATCCATCAATCCTTTGAGATTCTCTTGATTGTGACAGTCAAGACAATCACGTAAGATTGATGGATGACTATCATCACTATCAACATAATCTGATTCTTCTGAAGTGCTAGGCTAAAACTTGAAGAGTAAAATGGGTTTCTAGTTATTGACATCACTGGTTTCATCTGAAACATCATGTCACGTGTGACAGATTTAGCTATGAGTTCACTTCCTTTGCTTTGTATGACATCACGCGAAACTACACTAGTTAACCTAAACTAATATGGCAGGAAGCAAAAGGGCAAGGTAAGAGCTCGAAGTCTCAGCCATAAAATTCTTTTGGCCAATAATATAAATTTATGGGGCAATTTCATGATATGACAATTCCATTTACACAATAATCAAGTTCTTCAAAAAATGAGGCAGTTACACTTAACGTAAGGTAAGGCCATATGTGAGCAAAATTGACAAAAAGTACCACATGGTATATTTTAATATTCATCATCTTAAGAAGAATATCAACCTGTGAGTGCTCTGTTGGACATCTTTTGTCTTTAAAAATTACAAACTAACTTTTTGCATCCTGTGGCATAAATTTATGATAAATGGAGCTCAGAAAGTTGGATTTATTTTGGCTATTAAGACAAATTTCACTACCTGCCATATGGTACCTTTTGTCTATTATGGTTCCATAATATATAAAGACAGGAAGTGCTGGCTAACTATAGGCACTGTTTACATGAAGTAATAGTCAATTTATTACATTATGTGAATGGTACTTATTGTTTTATCTAGCACTTCCTGTCTCAAAATGCCATTAAACTTTCTTAATTTTGCAGTATAAATCTAATTTTATTCCTGTTTGATGGCAATAATCTCCACAACACCTTTGCATATCATACAAACATTCAGACCAGCTAGAATACATG
>NW_003546863.1:9108-12760 GCF_000090795.2 Amphimedon queenslandica
CTAATGTAGATTGATACTGCCTCCATGAAAGAGTAGCATCCTTATGCTTGGATGATGTTTGGTGTACTTGAAGGCCTCCTTCTTTACCTCGAGCGCACTTCCAATTGGAGTAGCCTGTAGAAGTAAATGACTTATCCCCATTCACACCAAAAAAGTGGCAAGGAAAACAATAAATGCAATCCTTTGATACAGAATATTCAAGCCAGGGGTAGTCCTTATACCAGTTGGATTGAAAGGACCTATTCACACTTCCATATCGTTTGGAAGGAAATTTTCCTTCTGGTTGTACTAGACTGGATTTGTTATCGTTTGCTATATCATCTGGAAGTGAAGAATTAGAACTAGAAGTAGAACCTGTCGGCTGAGTATTCCTAAGTAACTGTGAAGTACACAACACTTCTGTATCAGTAGAAATTGATTCCTCTGACTCCAGATTACTGTCATCACAATTAACATCACTGTCTATAATTAATTAAAAATTTTGTCAAGTTATTAATTGTTTACTTTTACAGGTTTAACAATACTTGCTTTACTTACTGGTATTATCTACAGTCTCATCACATCTTTTCTTAGATGGCTTGTTAATAAAGGAAAGTAAGGAAGCCTGCCGCTTAGTAGCCATAATATTATTCATGAATAATAATTAAAGATAATATTATTGTAAAATTTATTAATTTTAATTAATTAATAATGATGACGTTGCTTCCTGTTTCCGGTTCAATTTTTAACCTAGGCATTGCCCCCCAATGCCTAGGCCTGCAGCCGCCTATGATTTCCTCAAATAATGACCTATCCAGACATTAATTGATTAACAGAGGCAAAAACCAAGTAAGAAATGACAAAACCCAGGATGGAACATGCAACTCTATGTTCTAAAGTAAGGATGAACAATTAGGCTAGTTGGACCACTGTAACATAATACTGCCTAAAATATGCGTATCTATAGTAGTAATATATTAGTGATGGCGCTTCTTTGAGTAGGGCCCTTAATCAAGGAAATACGGTAAGTTTATGCAGAAAGCCTCACTCAGTTCTAAATGAAGTAAGCTTGAAAGACCTCGATGCAGTGTTTCAGAATATGTGTAACAGAATTGCTGGCACTGCTTGCTGGCAAGACAAAGGCACCCAAGGAAAGAAAGCCACACACAGGCCAAGTGTGATCAAAGGCGGTCTAAAACTGCTGTGTCTAGCTTAACAATATCTAGTGCTACAGCCAGAAGTGTTGCTTTAGTTCTTGTTTTTCAAATAGTTCTAGTTTAACTTCTAGTTCTAAGCCTTTAACTTGCTTAGTCTTAGTTCTGGTTCCAAATTTGCAGTTTGTATAGTTCTAGTCTTAGTTCTTTTTTTATCAGAACTTTGTGTAGTTCTAGTTTTAGTTATAGTTCAAAGCAAATACTCTACGTAGTTCACTATTAGTTCTAGTTTTAATTTACTATAATTTATAATTTTAGTGTAGTTCTAGTTCTAGTTTAGTTCTATTTCCTTCATTTTGACACTTTTCAATAATATAAGCTTGAATCAAGGTAGCTGGCAACATTTTATGTTGTAAATAGCATGTAGTTCTAGCATTAGTTTTATAAAAATCATAGTTCTAGTTTTAGTTATAGTACCAAAATCAATTTACAAATAGTTCTAGTTATAGTTCAAAAAAGAGTTAGCTAATAGTTCTTGTTTAAGTTATAGTTCTATAGCTAGATATCCTTAAGTTTAGTTATAGTTTTAGTTTTTGGAACTAGAACTAGCTAAAAATAATTGAACTAAACTACTTTCAGTTCTAGTTTCAAAGAACTAGAACAATTCTAAAATCCAGTAACAGGAAAGAAGAAATTAATACTTTCTTATTGATCTAGTGAGTCAGTACCAACAAACTCTTCCAATTGCAAGAGGGATGGAGACGGTGACTTATAAGGCTTTCACATTAGATTCATGTATTGTACCTAACGCAGCCCAGACCACAAGCATCCCCACTGCTAAAATGCTTACCCAGCTAGCATTCTATGTTTGTGTTTACCATGTAGCTTGAATTTTTTGAAAAATGTAGATTTTCTGGTTTTTGTGATTATGGGCCTCCCAAAAAATTGACTCCATCAAAATCATTGTCGTGCAATCCTGTTACAAGCTATCTACACTGTTAACCACAAAAAATAAAGCACAAAGTGCCACAGTGGAAGCAAACCTCGAAAATATCAACCAATAAAAGTTTTAAGCTGTACAATATTGTAGAGCACTATGCATAAATTTTGCCTGTTTAACAGTTTTAGTTCCATATGTATTTGTGAGTGGGCAATGATAGTTGACCGGAGGTGAGGCAGTGCACCACTTTCCTCAGTTTTAAGTTTTTCTGTCTTACACTCAGAGGAGTGACAGAATTATGACGTATATCTCTTTTGTAAATTGTTTGTTATCTTTACACTCAGTATTAGTATGGGCATGATAGTTCAGCACAATAAACATGCATGTTGTCACTCTCAGGCTAAAGCAAATGAAAATGAGTAGAAACAGAAAGATGTAAGTTTTTGCATTTTTTACATTAGACTACACGTAGAGGTTAGAATTTACCTGAAATCCACATGGACATACTATCTTTTGAGTAGAAATGCAACTTGATATAAAATGCCATGTACTACTTCTTAATAGATATTTAATTGAAATTAGTTTAATAATAACACTAGGTACTTATGTATATGTTTTATTGTTACATAAATTATATTGCACTGCTGTTTGCTTGCACAGGCAGGGACAGAGTGATTTAATACCATAACATTTAGAGAGTATGACCAATTGTTGTTAGTAGTTAGACATCAGAATTTAGGCCACAATCTGTCCTTACACCACACCTGTCCTCAATCTCTGTATCTGACTCACAACACAAACTACTTCAAAGCTTTTACAATTACTTTGATAGCAGAATAACTGTAGTGAACATTGAGTTAGGTTGTCCAGTCTTTAGAAGGACAACTGGGTGTTAAAATGTTTATGGTCCTTATTTCACCTACCAGCCTGCCTATTAAACATTATAAAATATACCTTGTACAATTACATGTGCTAGCATTAACCTCCAGCAGCATTGTACAAGCATTATAGTAGTGGAGTAGGCAGAAAATGCTACATTAGTGGGAAAGAGAGAAGTTAAGAGAACCAGTGTGTGTGTGTGAATCTGTTTGTGATATGAACAACACTATGAACTCCATGCATAATAGCTATAATTATTATAATCATTTTACTAGACTTTTAAACAGAAAGACAATACAAACTTTAAAGAGATAGAGTGCATGAAGAAACTGATATAATTGTCATAAAGTCCAGAAAGTAGTCCTGACACCCAAATAAATATGTACAATGTCTAGAAAGTATCAAAGAAAAATTAGACAGAAAATTACATACAGACATAAAATTAGGAAGAGACAGATAATTTAAAGGGAGAGTCGCATGAACAAATTATTACCAAGACAGAGTGCATGTGAAGTGTGTGCATTAGTTGGGTTCAAATCAATGTTAAATAATTTGTTCCTAAAAAGGTTAATAACAACCTTTTGAAGTGGGCCACTTATGAGAGGCTGACTGGAGGCAATGAGTTTTACAGACAAGGGAATCAATGGAAGAACGTATGGTGGGCGGAGGACTGATTTAGTGAGGAATGGCGCAACATCAG
>NW_003546863.1:12780-20932 GCF_000090795.2 Amphimedon queenslandica
CAAAATTTCACAGATTTTGATGGACTTTGGCGACTAAGAACCTGTAAAAGTTTCATCCTTATCCCACATTCCTATAGAAAGTTATTCCAGTTTTTTTTGTCTCAAACTCAACTGGGATATAGTATACTTGAGTAAATCGAACTGAGACTATGTTGAAGTTGCACAAAGATGACAACCTCAACATATTCTAGCCCGTATATCAGTGACTAAAAGTTCAGGGGCAAGAAATCTAGATTTGTAATTATGCTGCCAATCAAACATGATTTCCTTAGTAACCATCCTCTGGAACCTTTTTAAAGAAATTACAACTTTGATCTGACAATGTCTCCACACCAGGACACAACGTTATTATTGGAGCAACCTAAGTCAATTAGAGCAGTCTTGTTACATAAACATAAGCGGTAGAACAAAATTTTTTGGGTGGTCTGAAATCAGTTAAGTTCTTAAAATTAGAGTGGTTATATACCCAATGGCAGCTAATTTTACAAAAATTTGGCTGATAGTCTTCTATTGTTGGATTTAGAATAATTTTCTTTTTATTTTTAAGTGAAGTAACAAATAATGACTGCAAGTCCAGTTTTACTCATAAAATTCAGCTTTATTTTCTATTAGTCAGTTGCAGATGGAAATTATCCCTTTCTGTTTCAAAACTAGGGGGCTTTAGCCCCACCTGCCACCCCTGTTTTGCCGCCTGTGATGAGTAAGGGTATTGCAGCAGAGAAGACTTAATTAATCATCGTCAACATATTATGTTTCTGAGGACCGTTTTCACATTAGTAGACAAGGCAGGTGTGCCAGAAACAAAGAAGACTTAAGTCTTCTCAGGTCCTTATGTGATGAATAGATTGACTGTCTAGACTTCATCAAATATCACTGCAGCTGTTTTTGCCCAAAACTGACCACACAACTCTTGTTACTATTAAAGGTAAGACCAGCAGCCACTCCATTGATGTTAGCAGCACAGTTTGCAGCACACATTCCTCACTTAATGTTACCAAAATTTTTCTTGGTCAAAGCATTACAACAATGATCAATCTAGTGATGGGCGATATGGCCAATTTTCTTAATTTTCGATAATGGACTTTTTCAGGAAATATCGATTATTAACGATACGATAACCACACCTTCATTTTGGGGGTGTGTCAAGGGTGTGGCTAATGATTTTAGCACAGATATAACTGTACTGGACATCAGAGAAGATCATTTCCTAATCATTTCCATGCTCTTGAGCTTGGTTCTCTTCTTATTGGAGTAGGCTGAGCTAACAACTGGTCAGTTGCTTCTTTCTTGCAGTTCAACAGTGCAATTACTTATTAAAATTAGTTATAAAACCTTAATAAATGGGCGTGGTCAATAGATCGATGAAAATTGCATAAAATTTTTGATAATGATTCAAATCGATTCCGTAAAATATCGTTTATATCGATAAAGAATCGATATATCGCCCATCACTAGATCAATCTTGATGAGAACTCGGGTGGAGCTGGATGAGAACTTGGGTTGGAGCTTGTTGCTGCATTCCATGGCTCATAAATTAATGTATTATCACATGTAGTATCTATGTCTGCATGTTGTTCTTTTATTGGACAAAATGACTATGGTCTGAAGAACAATATTATGAAACTTCGTTCTATAGCTACTTTAACTACATGTAGATTAAAAAATGATTTAAGAAGGAATTTAACATGAAAGGAAAAACAGGCACTTGACTATAAGTGCATGATGGCGATTGTATAAAACACATCTGACACATGAATTAAACCATTTATAGTACTATTATTAATTACAATTACTATAATATTTTACAACACCAGGATAAAGTGAAGAGAGCCAGATGTAGAATGAAAGTATTGAAGGGAAAGTTTGTTTGACAGTTGCACAATTGTATCATGAAATAAAAGTAATGATGAGTATAATGTTCAGGTATATTTGTGACTGAGGTAATGGGCGGAGGTAGAATTGGTGGAGAGGGAGACAAAATCAAGTGGGTTATTTCAATGGATCTTAATGGCTTTGACAATGGAGCTCATGCTATTACATGAGAGGGAGAAGTAAGATATTGATTATAAGTTCCTTGAAACTTGTAGAATAGTGCAATAAAAATGTTTCTTGTCGGACTCTTTCTAGCAAAAGGATGTTCTCCTAACATGGAGTGCAAGGTAGGTCTTATTAGAGTTGTATGCAGCATCTTCAGAGCTAAAGATGCTGAAGAGCAGATGCAAAAAATCTGCTACATAATCCTAAAAGTTTTATAGCAAATACCTTTCTGTTTCATGATGACTAAACTATAAAAATAGCAATGCAATAAATGTGCTACATAATACTAAAAGTTTTAGAGCAAATACCATTTAGTTCATGATGAGTAAACTATAAAAATAGCGATGACAATTATTGTAAGTTTGGGACTCATTTACGTCTAGACTAAGTCAATAAGTTACAGTACTTCACTAAAATTATAATTCATAATATTACAAAGATATCTGCTATAAGATGTACAATTGTTCATATTTATGGATGGGTGCACATCACCCACGGTCATCGTATTTGAAATGTTGTCGCCTACACTTAGCTACACACATTAATCAATATGCCTTGTCACTGCCTGCTGAACTTCTTCATAAGAGGATTTCTATCTTGTTTTGTATCTTCAGCTTATTCATGGAAGGTAAACCACACCCACCAAACTCATTGACAACTTTGAATTCCCTACATGTAGAAGCATTTAAAACTGAGTATTATTAGTACACACTTGCAATGGTTTTAGAGCAATAAAAACAAAAGGTACAAAGTTGGCGCATTTTGTTTTATTCCTGGGAGTGACAACCACACCCACCATAGTCACGGCCTATTTCCAATTTGCTACATGTACATGCATTCTAAATTGAGCATGTGTAGTACATGCTTAGTACAGTTAGAGAGGAATAAATCCAAAAGGTACAAATTTGGGGCTTTTTGTTTGATTCATTGGAGGGACAACCACAGCCACAAAAGTCACGGCCCATTTTGAATTTCCAATATGTCCACGCATTCAAAATTGAGTATGTTTAGTACACAATTAGATTGAAGTGCAAAAAAGGCTAAGAAACTACTGCGTAGCTACCTACAAATGTGCGGTTCTCTGCTGCGTTTATTATACGTTCTGCAAGCACTACACGCATGCACACAAAGAAGTGTACTACATGTGCCTGCGCATGGTAGTAGTGCAGTGCAAGTGCAGTCAGTCATTAACAGTGTGCTTGGAGCCTTGGGAATGTAGCTACGTTGTATAGCATCTGCGCTGCACCATCTAGGAGTTTTCTTATTTGAAAGCAGTGTTGCTAATGAGTGTCAGGAGCTATTTGTGAGAAGTCAAAGAATTGTCAGCCAATTTGGTATTTCTTACTTCTTGCTATATTCATGCCTTGATCGTTTCAGAGTGCCTTTCTGTTTGGTATAATTTAAAGGGTAACTGAAATGGTTTTTCTAAGGCATTTATTTGTTTATCTTATTGTGATTGCCTAAACTTTTGAAAGAAGTGAGACAACTCCCATTGTTCAAAAGTTATTCACTGAGATGTGAGCCTTCAAAACTGCCATTTTTGCTTCCTGCCATATTACTTTCTGTTTATGGGTGTGGTTAAACTTCACATCATAGAAGGCTTACTCATGGATTAATTCATTCTTATACAGGGTATGCTTTATTCTCATGCCTAGTAATGTTTTAGCACTAATTTAAAGATTGCGATCATTAGTTCTCATTATTCTAAGCATGCAACTGCAAGAAAAAGACTCAAAGTAGCCAACAAGAAAATTTGCTGATTTGTGATACTACAAAATTTTCTTGCTGTTGCATGCTCAAGGCCTCCATACACTAGGCAACTTGTTGCTGGAAACTTGTTGCCAGCAACAAGTTGCTCTTGTGTGATATTAAAAAGTTGCTGTGTTGCTTGTTGCTTGCAACAAGTTGCCAGATTAGAAAAGCATTCTATTCTGGCAAAATATTGCTCAAGCAACATCACAGGTTTCCATGGATACCTATTGGAATGTGAGTGTGTATTAGTGTGACTGGAAAAGAAAATGGCTTCCACTAGCTCCAGCTCTAGTGAAAATAATTCTAATGCCTCCCCTAGTGCAACCATTGCTGCTTCTTCTCGCTCTACCACTTTGTGGACACATGAATTGATTCTGCAATTGATAGAGCTTTTTGAGGCCAATTCCTGCCTTTATAATGTGACTGAAGAGAGTCACCATGACCGAGGCAAAAAGAGGAAAGCAACGTCAGAAATTGCCAAAGCATTAGGAATTAAAGGTAAACCATAAGTTAGATCCTGTAGTGTATGATGTATAGTTGTGTACATTTTTGATTTTATAAGTTATGTATTAATATGCCATTATAATTTAGAATACTTACCCTCAATAGACTTTCTGCTATATATTATATAGATGAAGATGTAACCAAAAAAATTAAGAATGTTCGGACACAATATACTTGTGAACGGCAAAAGATAACTCGAAGGAAATCTGGTGAAAGTGCGGATCATGTATACGTGTCAAAGTGGATATACTATGAGCTTTTAAAGTTTTTAAATGACTTTGTTGTACCTAAAAAGAGCATTTCAATTTTAGAAGTAAGTTGTAATTTTCATAGGTTGTAAAATTACAAGTAATAGTAATTATAGTGTTAAAGTTTACAATTTGAGTACAATATAATAGTATCAAAGTTTTTATCATGCTATCTTGCCAAGGTACTGCTCCTTAGGAATTGAAGTAGTCTGTTAGTTGATTGCGTATTATTTTAGCTAAATCGGAATGATGATTGCTTCCTTGTTGTGTCAGATTGCGATCCTTGAGCTATTTACTGTCACCATTCACCGGGTATAATATCATGGGTGTCTAAGTCTTCTGTATCTAAGCTACCAAGTGGAGTGTACACCGAGCAAGCTTGAGCACTCCTCAAAAAATTATGTAGATAACAACAAGCTAGTACAATCATTTCCACTTTTTTTGGTTCGAGTCCAATTGGAGTAATAAACACTATGAATCGATTAGATAAAATACGAAGTGTTTTTGACTATTCTGTGAGCACAACTGAGACAATAATTAAAGATTCATCTCTCTTTTGTCATTCCAATTTGTGAGTATGGTTTTTGGATATTGGGTTTTAAGAGAAACACATCAACAACCAGGGTATATAGAATTGACACATTACTTTCAGGTAGTGGCTTTGGGCCTGGGATATTTAAATGATTTTCCTCAAATGCTTTGCTGATTTTACTGTTACAATACACACCTCCATCAGAGAGTCTTCCATTAAAGCCAATGTCCACTAACGAAAATTTGTAATCAGAATCCACTATAGCTAAAAGAACTATACTAAATGTGTGTTTGTAGTTGAAGAAATAGCTCCCTGAATGTGGAGGTGGTCTCATTAGCACATGCTTCCCATCCATGGCCCCTGGTAATTGGGGAAATTCCATTTTTGACAAAATATATCTGCTATATCCTCCCATTCAGTTTGTGTATTTGGCACCTATACTGAGCAGAAATAAATTATTATACTGTTAAATAATAATAGATATAATTGACTTGAAATAAATTTTTCCTTTTTTAAATGAATATAGACTGGGGACCACTTAGAAGATAGTCAAGACACTAGTACTAGTGATGATAAAGAACCATGCAACATTTTAGATGAAAATTTGCCAATTCATTCTACAAAAAAACCTCTCAATGATCGAGGTATAGGTACAACTATGTCTATGAAACAAAAGCGTGAAACTCAGCAAGATATGCTACTGGAAAAAGCATTATCACTGATGACTAATCCTCCCAGTTCAAGTAGCCATAAGGAAGATGATGATGATACATTCGAACGTTTTTATAGCTAACGAGCTGAGAGCCATTAAGGATTCTCAAGCAAAGCAAATAACAAAGTGAAAAATTCAGTTCGCTTTTTTTCAAGCTGATGCACCTCCTGCTATACAACAACCTGTTTTTTATAACACTGGACGCCATTCATTATCATCTAATCCAATGAGTCCAATATCTAATGCAGGTCATCAAACTCTTCATTCCAATCATATGAGCATGTTAATCCTTAATACTAGTGACATTTCATGTACACATTATGCACCTTCATGTATTCTTTGAGAACTTTAATAATGGCTGTGCATGTGTTAATGACAATCTTTCCTACGGTTTGGGCTGGGATACGTTTTAGGTACTGAATACTGGAAAACGATTCTCCTATGTATATAAACAGATATTATAATCTGTATTCATGCATGTATAATTATGTACTGTACCTGTAGCCAAGAAACGTAATGTAAGTGCTCAGGTGCTGATATTGCTTTGCGCATTTGTGTATCCTGATAAGTTATATAGGGCTTCACTTTACTGAGTAAAACATCAAATGTGTTGGGGTCCTTACGGAGAAAATGTCGATAGCTATCCCTGTCCTCTTCCCTCAACTCTCGTAATAGTTGATGATAAGCACACTTATCCTGCCTACTTTTAATGCAATCTCTAACACACACAGTCCTTTTCCATCGTCTTCTACGTCTTCTTTTTAGCATTATAGCAATGACAACTGCACTGGCAGCAATTGTACAAGTAACCTCTTCATCAGCCATTTTTTAATTTTATTAGAATAAAACTTTAATAAACTAGTTGCTACAACTTGTTGCTATAGTGTATATTTATTGAATTCAAGGCAACTTGTAGCCAGAATCAAGTTGCTGGCAACAAGTTGCCTAGTGTATGGAGGCCTTTAGAATAATGAGAACTAATGATACCAATTTTTAAATCAGTGCTAAAAAATTTTCAGGCATTGCAATAAAGCAGTATTTACCCCTGTAAAGGAATGGATGAAACCATCGGTATGCCCCCTATTACGTCACGTTTAGCCACACCCACCAACAGGAAGTATTTTGGTAGGAAGTGAAATGGGCATTTTTGAAAGCTCAAATCGAACTGAATACTTTTTTGAACAATGAGTGTTGTCACAATTCCTTAAAAAAATCAAGTGCAATCATATTAATCCAATAAAATGAATACCTCAAAAAACCATTTCAGTTAAGATGGGTTCTCAATAATATGCATGTGCGTCCCTCATGACCAGAAGTGCCGTAGAAACCAATGGGAGAATGCGTCAACGTGTCATATTAGGAAACATTTCTATTGTGACGCATTGATGCATACTCCCATTGGTTTACACAGCACTTTCAGTCTTGACACTGGCGCATGAAAAGCAATGCGTCACTTTGAGAACCAATGTTTACTCTTTACAGAAGACAAAAGTGTTTTACTTACAAGATCAAATAGTTAGGTTGAAGTGGTTGCTTGGATGCTAGATGTATGTCTTGTAAGAGAAAAGAAGAAAGTGTATGAAGGAGTGACAATGAGTTATGTTAAAATGTTAAGGTTACGGGATACAGTTTATGAATAATTAATTAGCTGTTGTTACTGTTATTATAATTTTGTTATCTTTTAAAAAATAACACTTCTTTCATTACTACTATCATTTTTAACGATTTATTTCTTATATAAGGTAATCTGTTTATCTTATAAAGTATGACTGTACTTGATTAAGGGGTGGGTTATATATGAACACTTATAAATCAAAAATATCCAGTCCTGCACAACAGAAGTCTCTAAAACAAATGGTAACTCTTCTTGTGACAAAAATGAAGGTCGTCATGAAGAGATTTTTTGCTTTCTTTCCTCTTAGCCTCAAAAAATCAGTCAAGACTGCTGAAAGACGCATAAAAATGGCTACCAACTGAGATATATGTCGATACTATCTCCATTTCTACTAAGTCCAGCCCAAAAAACGCCACGTGACGACCTACATACTAAACTTAGCAAAATATTTACCTGGAGAACTATGTAAAATAAGACTCAGTTGAGCTTATTTTTGATTTATAAAAATGTTGCCAAGCCTAATAGCGCCAATTGCGCAGGAAACACCTGGTAACATGTTAGTCCGTTTATGATACTACACAAGTTTCTTCGTTTTCCAATAGTTTCTTTTATGCAACCAGTTCTTTTTAGAACTACAGCTATCTCTGCAATCTTATTGTTATTGCTACTGATTTGCTTCACTTTCATGGCCACAGTCACTATTGCAGAAAATAGGTTTGATATTACAGTTCAATGTACTAAAATTATATTTA
>NW_003546863.1:23182-40851 GCF_000090795.2 Amphimedon queenslandica
AACAAAGTTGAAAAGTGGTAAAATTCAAATTGTACAGTACATTTAGGGGAAATTCAGCCACAAGATGGGGAAATGAACAAGAAAAACACGCACGTCAAAAATACATACAAAAACTGAAAGCAAAATCACCTTTGGCAACTTGTAATGACAGCGGACTGGTCATTCATAAGAAGCATCATTGGTTAGCAGCTAGCCCAGATGGATTAGTAAATGATCCAAGCGCAACACCAAGTTCAGGGTTAGCTGAAATTAAAAACCCAATTAAATATAAAGATTCGACAATATTAGAAGCAGCAGAGGCATCAGATTTCTGTTTGAAAAAAGATAAAAATGAAACAATTCAATTAAAAAAAACACAACTATTATTATCAAGTTCAAGGTGCTATGTTCTGTACAGACACATTCTGGTGTGATTTTGTTGTTAGTACAGAAAAGGATCTATTTGTGCAAAGAATTTCATTTCATAGGCAATTTTGGGAAACAAACATAACTAAACTGAGAACATTTTACTTTACAGCTCTCTTACCTCAACTTGCTGCTCCACTGAATGGAATGATAAGGGAACCTGAGCAATGGCAAAGTGATCCAAAGAGCTGGGAGGAGTTTTATATAAACTTGTAACTATCTTGTGCAAAGAGTAACCTATTTAATCTTAAATGTCATTGTGTACTATAATATATTTCTTCTTACCTGTATACATAGCTTGCAACAGGTAAAACTTATCACTCTATTCCTTATGAAGTAGGGCAGCGCAGAGCCTGCCAGCAAATCATAGATCTAGTATAGCCATGCTAATTCTTACTCGCGAGGCCCCGCCTATTTCTAAAATTACATTTTTAATTTTAAGGATTAAAACATTTGCGGTCAAAAAGGTATCCCGTAACCTTAAGTGAGTTGAGATGACAGTTTACAAGTTTTGTTCTGGCACGAAAGTTGTAAATGAGGAAGAACAGTTACTAGTGGGTATATATAATCTGGATTTTATACAGAATGATAGCATAGAAGAATATGGGATTGAAGACTACTATTGGTGATCATTGTCATAAATGTCATGCTTATATTAAATGGAAAAAAGCTATTGATTGCTGTAAGCATTGGTTGTTGTTAAAATTTGTTTGCAAATACTACGTTTATAAAATCTGCACTAAAATTTTAAAGTCATATTAATTACATGCCTATATTACCATTCATATTACTTCAGTAAGTCAGTGCTAAATTTTTATTAGTCACTCGTAAAGGAAAATTACCCAAAAAAACAAGAAGACTGAAAATACCAAAAGATTTGAGAAAACAAGAGAAAAGGTAAATAGTTGCATGAATTGATTACATAAATTATAATGCATTTAATTTTTTAGAACAAATATCTGAAATCAAAGTTGTGTCTGCTTCGGATTGATGTTACAACAGTGCATAATACTGTGTATCTTATGCTGCTAGTACCATTATGTCTTTTGCTTCTACTACATGTAGTGTTTTTTCTGTTACTCCCAGTATATATTCTGCTGCTACTACCGGTGCATTTTTTGCTCCTACTACAAGTGTATTTTCGGCTGTTACAAGTGTATCTAATATCTACTCTGTATCTAACACAGCACCTTGTACGCATACTTCAAACCAGCTTTGTATATCATTTATTCTCTGGTATTGTTGACACTACTGTAACTGCTACTGGTACCATCACAACACCTACATTTATACTGGTAGATGTACAGCTAGCAATGCTCCGACTGGTTCTGAGAATACTTTTTCAGGATATTTGTCTCATAATACAGCTAATTCACAATCAGAAAGCAATACTAGCAGTTTCGACTTCCATGGTTCTGACTCACTAGAAACCCTAAAACCACCACCTGGTCCTGTAAAAGACTCACTTATGACACAACCTCTTCCTTCAGTTTCTACTTCTTTATGGATCAAAGTAATAGCTCAATATATTATTCCATTCATTTCAGGTTATGTTTACCAAAATATAACGTATTTATTTAATGGTCTTCATGTACTTTTGGATGAAATTTAATATTTTGTTAATTGATGCTATTTTATAGGAAATTTAATGTTGTACAACTTTTGCTGTTTTCAAATTTTTACCATACACAGTTTAGCAATTATAGACCATTAAACTTCCAATATTTAAAAAAATATTTCTGCATAACTTGTCATGCTTTATCAACATACTTGTTGTAGTTACTATGCAAATTTGTCTTCCTTAATTCTTTGTAGATTCTGTTGCAATTGAAGCTGATGTTCTCATTTGCTTTGTGTATAGCAGCATAAGGCAGACATGGAATTTAACATGTAAACAACCAGCAAAATTACTTTGCATTGGTTGCATGAAATAGCAATGCTTTTTTCTATTACCTGATGGACTTTTTTCTTCATTAGTATTCTCATTCACTTTTTATTCACTTTTAAATTACCATTTCCAAGAAAGTGAAGGCATTAATGTTTAGCAATGAACATACTTATTGCCCTAATGAATATAACTGCAAAATTTATGATTATTTTTAACTTTGTAATGAAAATAGTTCAATCTCACGTGATTTGAAATGGAAAAAAGGAAGTCACATGACTTTTGGGCGTATATTCATGGCTTTTAGTGGCAAAAAAGGTAGGTGTGGCATGTCACGAAAATAAAAATGGCCGTCAGTCCCATTTGGTTCATTGTAAGCTCCTCCTCCTTTCTAACAACTCATTCTCCGCATCTTATCCTTCATTTAAAGTCTTAGCTAGAGCCATAATTTGAGCAGCAACAGTTTACATTGACATGGTAGCTATCCTTGATTGTATAGGCAAAAGCAGCAAGAGATGTTTCTTGGACATCACTTCTTTCCTCAGCACCTCTGTACAAACAGATTTTTTAGAAGGATAAGTTTGGCATCAAATGAACTTTTTAGGCTCTGGGAGTTAAGTTCTGTCCAACCATCAACAAACCTTTGTACATGGGAGAAAAGGTCATTGTGAAAAGGTCTGAGGTCGGACGATGGTGATTCGCTATTTCCTAACAACTCTATGTAATTCTGCAATTCTAATGTCTAGTTCCCTTTCTCTGTTTAATAGGTTAATCATTAATATGTAATATTTTATCAGTATAATGTAAAAATTAGAATTATTTGAACTATAAAAAATTCATTATAACAACTGATGAAATAATACATTAAAATATTGGAAAGTTAGTCAACTTTGTACTCTGAACCAAGTTTTATGAACCTACTAAAGTACAACTATATGTATAACATGAAATTGAATAAAAATAAATCTACATTTAGACACACTGAAAAAGGTAGAGTGATGCTTGTGAGATAAAAATGCTCACAAAGCAAAACCCAACTTTTGGAATGATAAATTTAACATGCTACAAATAAAAAAAAGTACAAGATGTACACTTTAGAAAAACACAGCTCTTTTAAGTAGTACATGGTAACTTGCAAGTAGAGAAAACAATGAATGCATATATCACAACTAAAACCTTACCAATGCAGCAATAAATACGATTTAAACTGATTTCATACAATTATCATTGCTACAAAACAATCTCCACGAAGCTATTGTAGGTCAATTAAAAAAATATTTTGCATGTTGTATAGTTTTGATTTTTTCCATGCTCTTAAGTTCGATGCATGTATGTTTCCTATTATACCAAGCTTGTAAAGTACTCCTGTAAAAATGCTGTTGCATGTACACTTACCTACTATATAAGTTTGTTAATTTATAGTTAGAAAAAAATAAACTACTATATCTGGGTTTTTATTTAGTTTTAATATCAGGAAAAATTTCTACAGTAAATAGTTGCGTCGGGTTAAATAATTAATAATACACTAAACTTGTACATTATTTGTCTATTTTGTATAACTGCTGCATTATGATAGTGCATGATTCATGAAACTACAAAATCTGAATTGAAAACAATATTCTTACATTAAGTATAAGAATCAAACAACAAATTGATAGTCATTTTAAGTCAATTATGCATGTAGACATAATGCCACTCAATAACAATATAATTTCTTTTGTATTGAGCCACTTTTATCTTCTACAGGTGGTTTTAGACACTTGGGAAAACGAGAGAATAGCACTTCATTGTGTTCAAAACCTTGGAATGCTTAATTGCATAATTTTTTAATTATTTAATGTTGGAATAACCATTATACACAACTCCTTAGGATAGACTTGATCACAGTCATATAACAGTAATTCATGCAAGTGTCTAATGTCATTATCACTTTATGATTGGATCATTGCCTGTGGAACAGAACAATGTTGTTTATTTCTGTTAGCATTATTAATTTTGATAAAGAAAAAATCTGTTGAACAGGCTCAAAAAATAGTTACAAGACACGAAAAATGAAAATCGTGTAAAATTAAACGGCATATCAATTTCTGATAGGACGAATTATACGAACAAGCAGAATCACACAGCCAATTGTTGTTACATCATGACTTGCATGTGAACTTAGTGAATCACATTACATATCATTTGAATTTAAACTGTCTCACTAAAAACATTTTTGTCATAACAGCAGCAAATTTCAGAATTAAAAGTTTCACTTTGACAACCTTAAAAATATACATCATCTTTGATCAGGAAAAATTAATTGCAAGATGGGGTTAAGTGATATAAAAACAGGCTTTTTGCTGCGCCCATGTTACTATATTCATAAATGAGCTTCAACAGCAACAATTTCATTATAATAACGATATAATAGTGATGTTTCGGCTCAAGAGCCTTTTTCAGTCTACACAGAGAGGTACCAGAAACACATTGACACATATGTCACTAACTGCAATAATAATTGATAATAAAGTTTATTAATTAGTCTGGTTTGGAAAGGCAGGGTAGCCATAGGTCACTTAACTAGTGACCTCAGTCCAGGTTTATGGTGTTTCTGGTTTGGATTCTCACAGCCTCCATAACGCTTCTCCTCTAGTAATAATTATCATGATCCAATACCATAGCCTCATTTCAGTCAATGGTATGGTCTTCTGTGTGTACATATACAGCAATGCCATTCATGTCATCAAACCTCTACTGCTTGCTAATGCTTCAAAATCCTTTTCTTCATTGTCCTGCCTGTCTCTCATGCATAAACTTTGTCACAATCACAGCGCTGTACTTCATATACCACACTTGCCCTGACGTCAAGAATAGGATTCCAAGTGAATGCAGGGCAGGTGTGGTATATACCATTTGTGACTTGCAGTAAAATAAAACTGATGTAGTAAATATGAATTTCATTACCAAACTTGAATTTTAATGGAGCAATTAGCATTCTTCAACGATACTTGCAGTGACATTATTCCAAAGCATATTGATCATCTGTATGCTTATAAAATGAAAGTTTACTCTTTATGTATTATCATAATTATGTTTTGCAGCTAGGCTATTAGTGAGACTAATGAGACTTCATATTTCCTGTAGTCTTCGTCGCTAGCAAAAGTGAGGCTAACTTTCTACGAGTGCCAAGATGTGTTTTTCTAGGTTTTTTTGGCATAATATGATTAACATCAATCAGCATTTTGTCAAACCATCCATACCAATCGGAGGAGTGCCCAGCAAAATTGAAAACTTTAAGGCCTCCATACACTAGGCAACATGTTGCTACGTGGCTACTCTGCTTCATATTTATGAATGCCTTTCTTAATTTTGTATAGAGCATGAATTGCTTAATAAAACACATTTGTTTTAATTTGCAAAATGTCATTAAGTGCCAGCATAGCAAATATTATTAATTTTTTTAATTCTTGCTTGAAAGAGAATTTTAGTACCCTCCTGGGGTGGATCTAGTATTGAATTGTTTAGTGGGCGTCGATGATTTGGGTGTGGTAATTTGTGGGTGTGGTCAACAAGGCCTGCATTCAAAGTCAAAAATTTTGAAGATTAAAACTGTTAAAATGAGCTCCTTTGCGGTTTACAAAGTGTTTGCCTAGTCATACCTCACAGTTTATGTAGCGATCCACATGAAAAAGTTGATTTTGAATTACTGCCCACAATTTTTGGGTGGGCCTGGCCCACCCTGGCCAACCACTAGATACGCCCCTGGTACCCTCCAGTTGGGAAAGTATGTAAAAGCATTTCAAGCAGATATTACTGCTAGATGCAAGAGATGAAATGAAAGTTTCTTTCAAGAACAGTTGGTAAAAAAGATTACCAGAAGAACAAAAAGTTAACAGACACAAACATGTAGCTGCAACAACAGATTTATCAAGCATTAAGATGCCAACAAATGATGGGTAATATAAATTATTTTTCTAGAATAATTTTCAATTATAAAAGCCTAGCACTTGAGTTGGTAAGTTAATCTTTTAAGTTCCTCCTGTTTCTTCATCAAATAATTTTCCACAATATATGTAACAGACAATAAAAACACACATGTGCGAACTTGAAACTCCAATTATATTCAATGCAGTGGCAAACTAGAAATGCTTTCATCATTAATAATGTAAAAGTATTGTGCTCAACTCATAATTTATTTCAAGATCAAAACTAGGAGAAAGACAACACAGAGCATTAAATTATTTACAGTGTAATATAATGCATTGCGTTCATTACAAATTACTCCAAAGACTTTATGACTCCTATGTAAGTGAACGTCAAGCTACTCTTCTTTAACCAAATCTGTCGGGACATGCTAGAAACATACATGAAGAAACTGCTATACATGAATTGATGTGTATGATGTCAATGTGCCTTTGCAAATGTTGCTTGTAAAGAAGCTGAAGATCAACTTTGCAAATAAAATGCTTATAAACAGAAGTATCCTTAGTAAACATTACTATGAAACTATCGCCAATGCCATAAAACTTTATAGACAAACACATAATAGGAGGTGATAAAAGTTAGTATCACCAAAATTGCAGTGGAACTCCATCTCAAGAGTAGCCCTCCATCTTTTATCATTAGAGTAAACTTTGAAGGCACAAAAATAGGCTGTCATTGGGCATCTTCAAGTAGAAAAAGGGATTAGAAGTAGTTATGGCAGCATAATGAGCCGGGCAAAATTTAGATACAACTTTAAAGGTACTTAAATTTATAAATCTCACGAACAGTATAGCAGTATTTTTGAAACAAGAAGTCATTTTTTTAATAATTATGTATTTAAATACATTCAAGGTGAGATTACAGAGTACCTCGACCATGCAGTGACAGGTGATTGGGCCTGAACTAATTCAGTGGAGTCACACTGAATTGAATGTGGCAACAGAGCTTGATAAAACCAGATAACACTTGCATAAACATTCATAAATAATCACGATATCTACAAAGTTGTATCAAATATAGATTTTTCCATTGTCATATTTGTCTTGTGTTCTAAAAATATGATGATAACAATTTACCTTCTAATTTGCACAGCTCAAGGCTAATTTACTAATTTAAATAATATTTGTCAAAAAAAATGGCTTATCGATTTGGAAATCATTAAAATTAGAAGTTCTTATGCTTGACATGTGTGAGGACAAATTCACTGCATCACCATAGTCTTTAGTATGATTGCAAGTAGAAATGCTACCTGTACTATTAACACAATGATAATGAACTACATGCAATTATCACTGAACCTCACATCAGCCATAACAGTGGTAGTATCATGTTCAAGCCACTACAAAGGAAGTAAAAGCACCAATATCACACAGTCAGAAGCGAAGTAATAAAAATGTATTCACAGCTCACCAATTCCACGGCAGTCGAAACAGCTTTTCAGTAAATTACACAATAACTATGAAACTGTTGCCAATGCCATAAAACTTTACAGACAAACAATAGCTAAAAAGTAGGAGGGGATAGTTGAGAATCAAAAGCTGGTGTAGTAACACCAAAATTGCAGTGGAACTCTATCTCAAGAGTAACACTCAATCCTTCATCTAAAAATTTCATTACTGTTAACTTTCAAGAGGAAGGGCACAAATATGTAGTTAATGGGCATCTTCCAGTAGAAAAAGGATTGGGTAAAATTAGCAGTTGAGGCAGCATAATGAGAAGACAGGAGGGAAGATTTTAGACACAACTTTAAAAAAACTTGTGGATACTGTAAAGGAAAGATTCTTGCTGAGATTCAAGGAATTAATCAAACAGACCTAATCCCATAAGGACAACAGTATTAACCCAGCAACCGATCCTATCAAGAAAAACTATGGCTTACCGTTATCTCATTGAAATGATGTTATTGCACTAATTTACGTCCTGTGCTTTTTTAATAACCTCAACATATGTGACCATAATTGACAAAAGGTACCTCAAGGCGGATTTTAAAATTCATCTTCATAATGAAAAATATCAACCTGTCAGTGTTTTATTAGTCAACAATTGTTTCCGTAAGCTACACGGTAACTTTTTACATCCTCTGGAGTAATCTATGATAAATTGAGCTCAGGAAGTTGGATTTTTAAGGCAATGAAGAACAATTTTCCTATCTACCATTATGTACCTTTTGTCAATTATTGTCACATATGACTGTGCTGTAGCAATTTTTTCTTACAACATAATGGAGCTCATCATTGCTCCCGATCTATCATTTTCAATGTACATAGGTCTCACTGAGGAATCAAATCTATATTTGCTAATCTTTAAGTTTCAAAGGACAAGCGAGGAGAATAATTAATTGAAAACTTATGCATTCCATACTATGACACTTTTCCTTGAAAGTAAAAAGAAACCAAAACCAAGGAAAGACCAAGCGTATTCCTGCTTAGGCATGGCAATAATTGAAAAATTGGAATCTGAGGTGACAGTAGTACATACCATGTTGTTCATCACAAAGTTTAGCCATTCTGTACCTTGTTGTATTGCGTAAAAAAACTCAATCCATCCTATGTAACATGAAAGTAGTGACTTTAAAATCCCAAAAAACAGTATGCAAATTTAGTAGCTACTACTCCATAGGCAATTACAAACCACCTCCTTTTGGAACCTCAATTGTTTCTGTTGTGGTGACAATTGAGTCATTCATTCCGATTAAACAAAGCAGGAACAAGGTAATAACAAGGAATAGTGTAGTCATTCATTTGAGAATTAGTTTTTGAATGCATCTGACGTTCGTAATTTGACAATGCTGTGACATGTGACTAGGCCTGAACTGATTCAGTAGTCATATAATAATAGAAGGTGGCAGCTGGCAGCAGAGCTTGACAAAAGCAGATAAACATAAACATTGATATGTCACCATAATTGACAAAAGGTACCTTATGGCGGGTAGTGAAATTTGTCTTTCTAGCCTAAGAAATCCAACTTCCTGAGCCCCAGTTATCATAAAATTACTCCACAGGATGCAAAAAGTTACCATGAAACTTTTAGAAACAATGATTGTCTAACAAAGCACTCACAGGTTGATATTTTCCATCAAAACGATCAATTTTAAAATCCGCCATTAGGGCCCTTTTGTCAATTATGGTCACATATAGAACAATTGGGGGATGAGAATCAAATGAAGTATATGATGCATAGTCAAGCTTGATTGGGCAGACATGACATTATATCACATTCTGGATTAGAGTATGATGCTGTAATCATGACATGTTAGTTGTATTGAATTTCAATTTTTTTATTTACATAGTTGCTTCGTGTTTCTAAAAAATGTTGACAATTAATTGCTTTTTAAAATTTGCTAATTTGCAAAGCTAAAAGCTAATTTGATAACGTCTACCTTTTAATAAATAATTCAATGATATTTGTCGAGGAATAAAGAATGCTTATCATTTTGTAAATAAATGAATTATTCTCATGTGATTTACATGTGTGAGGACAAATTCAATGCATGACTTTAGTCTCTAATATGATTGCAAGTAGCAAAAGTTACCCGTACTATTAACACAATGATAACTACATGCAATTATCACTGAATCACCCATAACAGATATTTCAAAAAGTACAAACGATTTATTCTTTATGCTTCACATGTGTGAGTACAAATTCACAGCATGACTTTACTCTTTTAATATGATTGCAAGTAGCAAAAGCTGCCTGTACTAATAACAAAATGATCATGCAAATCTGACTGAATCACTCATCAGCCATAACAGTGGCGGTATCATGTTCCAGCTTCAAAAGGAAGTACAAGTAACAATATCACAAAAATCAAAAGCAAAAGATGAACTCCAATCTCATGCCAAATCAATGCCAGATGAAATAGCTCCTAATTACTGAAATTCTTACAAAAAAGTATTTCATGTTAGTAAATAATTATGAAACTGTTAGCAATGCCAAACAAAATGTAAAGCTTTATGGAAAAAAACAATACCCAAATAAGCATAACAGGGTAAAAAATATTCCTATAATTGATTTCGCCACCTTGCAAGTACAGCTGGGTTCTTATTAAGACTTATGGAGGTTCTCTGTACCTTCTAATGCTTCTAGAGAAGTCTTTAGACAGTATCTCTATGCTCTTTTGCTGTTAGAAAGCTCTTAACTTTGTCCCATGTGTAAGCTGCCATTTTGTTTGCCGTGACCACACCCACTCACGTAAAGAAGCGTGGGCGGGTGGTTGCTAAGGCTTGTTATTTGTCCAATACAATGTGTATAAAAGAAATGTAAGTGTGGACATACAAATAAATATATATATATATACATAGCACGACGTGAATTCAATTATAGGAACGACCTGGGGGCTTTGCCCCCAGGTCGTTAAAAAAGTTGCGAATCAAAAGCAGATGTAGTATACCATAATTGCAGTGGAACTCCTCAAGAGTAGCACTCAATCCTTCATCATTAGTGTAAACTTTGAAGTTAGAAGTGGCACAAATAGGCAGTTAACTTCTAGACAAAAAAGAGATTGGGCTAAGATCAGCAGTTGAAGCAGCTTAATGAGAAGACTGGATGCAAGATTTTAGAAGGCAAATACTATTTTAAAGAAACTTGTACAGGAAAAGAAACTAGTCCACAAGTGTTGTACTTCCATCAGAACTGTATAGCTGCATGACATCACAAATGTAACAAAAATTGAAAATAAATGCTTTGACGATCAAAATTTTAAAATTAGAAATTCAACATCTCACTTAAAGGATATGACACATGAAAACATTGCCTTAAAGACATTGAGTGGTTGAATGTGACAATTGTTACGAATTCTCTATTTTATTGTACAAAGACGGGTATAGAGGCCAACACTGAAGTTGTAGTAAGACATTTGATTGTGCGATTTCATTCTCAACAATGAATGCTGCATATGGTCTGTTCACTCTCCTCTACTTCTTTTCATGAAACCGTAATGCTTCATTCCCGTCTAAAATATCTTCCCCAAGTAGACTGGCTGTACTTAGGTATATACCCTGATCATTTATCTTTCATTTCCAAGGAACCTTTAATCATGATTAACATGAAGGAGACAATGGAGTGCTACAGAAGGAGAGCAAATAAAGATTCTTTCTTGGCAATACAAAATGTGACCATAATTGACAAAAGGTACCTTATGGCAGATTTGAACATTCATCATTAATATGAAAAATATCATCCTGTGAGTCCTCTGTTGGACAAGCATTGTTTCTAAAAGTTACATAGGAACTTTTTGCATCCTGTGGAGTAATTTTATGTTAAATGAAGCTCAGGAAGTTAGATTTTTAGGCTATAAAGTCAAATTTCACTACCCGCCATAAGGTACCTTTTGTCAATTATGGTCACAAATTAATATTATTTGTACCAGTATCAGCAAAATACTGGGAAAGGTCAAGGATATCCCTACATCGCATAGTAATAAATCAAGAATGTTACTATTGATATACCAGCAACAAGCAGTATTTTTAAAACAAAAAGAAATCATTTATTTAATAATTAGTTTTTAAGGTAAGAGTATACTGTCCTTTCCCATGCTGTGACACGTGACTGAGCCTGAACTGATTCAGTATTCAGTGGAGTCATATTTAATTGAAGGTGGCAACTGGCAGCAGACCTTGACAAAATTAGAGAAACCTTATATAAACCATAAACGTTGATGAATGACCATGACATGCAAAAGTGAGCTGCATACAATAATTTTTTCATATTTGTTTTGTATTTTATAAATATGTAATCGAATCATTAATTTTATATAATAAATGACAAAGCTCTTTAATCTGATTAAAATTGTTTATTGTCTCATACTTTAACTATTTATTCGCGATGTATTGACTTGCAACAGCAAACTAATGGAATACATGTAGATTGAGATGTCCTAAGAAAAGGATGGGTAGTAATTCAGGTGGAGTGTGTGCTCAACAGTTGTTAGAAGAGGGCAATTAAATGTTGCTCTCAATAAAGTGGAAATGGTGGATAGTCGCCTCTAACTATAGCAGTGGTCCTAATACTCTGCCACTCTATTATTGTGGCATTGTGAAGCCAATCTGTACATTAATTTTTTTAAAGAATTTCGTAAGAACTTGGATGAACTCTAGCTAAAAAACTTATTATTCTGGATATGGCATACTGTGCACTGCAACCTAAACTTTTTATTCCTGAAAGTTGAAATTCAACAAATTTAGCAACTGGAAATTTGAAAGTTGCAGCTATTGTGCAGAACTTGTTGATTTAGCAAGAAAATGAACGTGGATAATAGTACAATTTTATGATTTTAGTTTTATTAAAATAGCAGGAAATCAAGTTAACACTAGTAGACAGTTATTTGCTTTCTACTTTTCAAAGCTAGTTAATTTAACAATATTGTAAATAATTAAATGACATCAGTCAAGGAAATAAAGTGGTTGTAATTCTCTAAAATGACAAGTATAAATGATATATTCTTAAACAATTTCTTGTGCTTCACATGTGTGAGGACAAATTTAATGCATGACTCTACTACATATGTATGATTGCAAAAGCTACATGTACTATTTAATAAATGACATTAATAAGTACTAGATATTCACGAAATGTAACAATAAAGTAAAATTACAATTACAGTTGTTCACTGTACATTGTACATGTTATGCTATTACCTCAAATACACACTCACGCGGTCATGCAATGTGCTACTGAACTGGTGTACCACTGTTCAATTTTACTGGACTATGTAACCACTATATGTACAAGTACACAATTTACAGGCACTTTTTGCTGTGCTGAAAAGCAATTTTAAAATTATATTAAAAATGGAAGTACTTAAAGGTACATGTAGAGGGAGCCACCCTAAGAGAATTACAGAAAATGGAAAGAAACAATTATTATTATTATTAGCTTACTGAGTGATAATTTAATAGCCCATTCCATTAAATGCCCATAGTAACACCATTTTGAATGACTGGAATGATTATTCCATTGAGTTACTCCCAGATCACAAGGATGAATTTAACAACTGCTTTATATCATATATCTACATGTACATGTACACACATACAGTTGTATGAATTGTGACCACAATCGACAATAGGTACGTTATGTCTTTGTAGCCACAATAATCCAACTTCCTAAGCTCTAATTATCATAAAATTACTCCACAAGATGGAAAAAGTTACTCTAAAACTTTTACAAACAATGCTTGTCTATCAGAGCACTCAGAGGTTGATATTTTTCATTATAATCATGAAATCTAAAATTCACCATGAGGTGCCTTATGTCAATTATGGTCACAATTCAAAATGAAAATTAATTAATAATTACATTACAACTATTATGCATTTAAAAACAGAAAATAAAAAACTGTGTACATGTACGCGCACGTATGTACGTACATGTGCACATCAATGTACATGCAAAGTACATGTAGTAAAATTACATACATAAAAATGAAGAATTACACATCCTGCATGTACTTGTACATAGATACCACCAAGTAAATAATTTAGGTGAGTAAAATTTCAACTAACTACTCTATAAGCCAAAATTTTTACTTGAGATGTGGCATGGTAACACATCAAACAGCCTTCATAAAAAAATTTAATTCCAAAACCTTAATTCATAAAAAGCAATTCGCCCAAATGAACCACTCCAAACTATCAACATACATGTACAAATAGCTACATAAAATAATAATAAATATCAACATTACCTGCCATGAGTCTCTGCCCAGCAAATAAATCTTACTAAGAACATACCTGATCTTACAAGATATCATAAGCCGAAGTAACATAAGGTTATATGTACATAATTAATTCATGTAAGATCATGACAAGATCTTATATGATCTTATATCCTCATCATGCAACCTTGCACATGAGGATATAAGATCTTGTCATTGTCTTACTTAAATAAATTATGCTTCTAGAATTTGGTGGTCTCCCTAATGCCAGCTATATCCACAACCACAAAAACATGCAGTCCAGTCTCAAACATCATCATCTTCAGGTGGTTTGGAAGGCATGTCCATTGAATCATGTGCAGTTAACTAAGCTGATGTAATGTATTCAACAAGGAGGGAAAGAAAACAGTTTTCTAAAACTGAAGCAAGTGAATGAGCCAGACTACAAATTGCATAATAATACCATAGATTATATTTTTGTTATACAGACTACAGATCAAATAGAATGTGCTTTTTTGTGTCACCTGCATGTTTGCCATCATCATGATTATTAATCATTATTAATTATTCATAATTTTATTACAATTATTGTGGAATATGTGAACTATATAATTGGAATAGCATGATTGTGTCAGAAATAAGTTAGTGAATTTCATATGCATTTGGGAGCTGAATGATGTAGTTTGCATGCTGTCCTCTAATTGGAATGTTCATGCATTTTGAAATAATATCATTTACAAAAATGGTAACAAGAGTATCCTTTTGAATGCAGACAATCTGTTCCTCTAGTTTATGCCAATATAGTTGAGGTTATTTATGTCTGAAATGCTAAATTTTTAAGTAGTGATACTTCATTTTCTTCTTTTAATTGGCATATAAGACAGAATGAGACTGCTTCCTGTATGATTAGTTCAATTTGTCCATATCCTATTTCTCTAATTATTTCATAGTGTTAGACTATCTCGAGAGAATTTAGCATTTCGCAGTAGGCTGTGAAATATTCTGCCATGCATTTTTCAATTTTTGCACTTGGCCTGCTGCTCTGCAAAAATACCAGAATTAAGAATGACAGTCTGTTGCTCTGTTGTCAGGTTGTGCAGTGACATCTTTCCCAATGCATAGCAACCTTCAGCAAATTGATGCATACTTGAAAATTGATGCATACTGATTTGCATTGAGCAAATCAGAATATAAGAAGAGGCATGATAATGTAGCCAGGTATGTTCAGTGTGGGAATTGTTGGGGAGATACAATTTGGAGAGAGCTAATCGGTGGTATGAGCATAAGCCAAAGGGAGTGATAGAAGGTAATGATGTAAAGATATTATGGGATTTCATGGTCTAATGTGATTGATATATTGAACAGAGGAAGCCCAACATAATTGTCATTGATAAAAGAAGCAACACTGCCATAATTGACATAGCTATACCAGGGGATTCTAGAGTTAAAAAGGAAGAGGAGAAAATTAGTAAATATCAGAACTTGAAGTATGAAATGGCCACTTTATGGAAAATGAAGAAGGTCGAGGTTATACTAGTAATAGTTGGAGCATTAGGAGCTGTGTCGCGTAACATCAAGGAATGGTTTAAGAGGTTAGGCATAGCTTTAAGGATTGAGTACATCCAGAAGACAGCATTGTTAGGAACTGCTAACATCATAAGACAAACATTTACTTAAAATTTGTATTTTAATGTATCTTTGCTTACTTGTTGTAAGCTGATATATCAATTTTATTCCACCTTGCTTACGCAAGTTGTGTCTTATTATTTAATAATAATAATGATAATAATGATGATAATAATAATGATAATAATAAATTAAAATTATAAAGAAATAAAACAGGTTAAAAATACATACACTTAAATGTAGGAAAAGAATTATTATATATAATAATAATAATAATAAGTAGACTGTTTCGAAAAAATAATAATAATCTTGCGCAAATCTGCCTGGCAAGGAGGGAGGGGCTGGCTATTCGAGACTACTACATATCCATCCAGTATACAGTACGTATCCACGTGATTGTGACGTGACACGTGCGTCCACCAGCTGCTGCAGCCGCATCTCGTGGAGGTACTCGCCGTTCTCTGATTCTTCTCTTCTAAAGACTCCTATATTTTTCTCGATAGACACTTAGATATCTTCCAGTAGTCTTCGTTTCTAACTAGTAAGTTGGAGTACTTCATTATTTGTTGGTTTTCCTTAGTTTCTCATTGTTTAATAGTTGATTGAATAATTGCAGCTGGTCGTAAATTTCATGATGATGGCAGGCAAGAGACAAAGGAAGCCTTCCTCTAAGGCACAACAATTAGATATTCCACGAGAACTTCAGCAAAACAATAAGACAAACTATAAGGTAAATGTGACTACTGCATGAAGCTCTGATGTTGCATTGTGTAGGGGACTGGCACTGACTCACTTGAGCTAGCCTTAGTTTGACAATTTTAACTTGATTTATAAATTATATGATAATTTTGAACTTTAAAAATGTGTTTTAAAATGCCAATGTACACATGCACCTTTCCCACAACATGGCTAGTAGTTTTGTTGCCATGTGCATGCATGGGGTTAGAACTGATAACAGTTAATACTTTTGCTATAATGTCATTGTGTATTGTGCCTCCTGAACAAAATGTAATTACATAGTTGCACCAGACCTTCCGTTTATAAATAGATACTGACCATGTTGTAGCTGCCAACTCATTATGTTCATGTCCAGAAATGTGCAGACACAGATATGCACAACAGTAATCTCCGTAGTCAATTAGCATACTTTAGTAACTGTTATAGATCATTACACCTCTGTATCTGCGAAGTTTCATTCCGATTGCTGGAACTTTGTGTAGAACATTTGCCAATTGAGTAGAACATTTGCCAATTGAGTGTGGGGTAGTCAATGTCGCCATTTTGAATAGCTATGTAAACTAAAATTCTACCATGCCACCTTGCGATTGACCAATCAGATTGCAGTATTGGAGGTCAATTATTTTTCATATTAACCTAGCTCGTAAAAATATAAACCTATCTCATTAAATAATTAATTGATTGGCAGTTTGGTACTCTACGCTTACGCTCTTATTAGTCCATTTATCAAGTTTGGTTGATTTTTTACTGGCCTAGCCTGTTAGATATGTTGTATGTAACTATGTCAACTGTGGTCTTATTATCAGCGGCTGGTAGTTGTTTTACAAATATAACAGAAAACTTAAAATTTGCCTTGTGCATTTGTCTGAGAAGATTGTTATAAAGTTTGACATTGAACCACCACTGCCTTGAGTGCCTTAGTGCTGTTTAAAAACACTCACTCTCTTCCTGAACTCTCATAATGTCTTTGTAAGCTTACTTAACCACTGACAGACAGCATGCTACAGCTAGAAGGTCAGATAGAGTAGCTTATCAAGCTGTCGAACAGGCCAGTCTCTTGAGATACCACGCTTGCCAACTTGTCAAGTATACACAAGGAAACTACCGTCTCCAATTCAACATACAAGACTTCTAGAAAGTTATCAGTTGCTAATGAAGCTCCGTACTTGCACCAGACTGCAGTTGATAGGCCAAAACCTCGCCGCACAAAATAGACTACTATTTCTTCTTCACCCGTTACCATGGCAAAAATTAATTATTTCAATGAATATCATTGAAATAATTGACCACACTTTTCATTACGTTTCTAGATGTGTTATGATTTAAAAAGTTGTCTTGTACCGGTACACTGTACTAGATCAATATTACACTTTATTTTGAAATACCATTGTA
>NW_003546863.1:40861-42428 GCF_000090795.2 Amphimedon queenslandica
GCTATGAAAACTGTCAACAAACCCAAGAATTGGTGCAAACAACAATAAAATTAGACCCACAACAAAAACCTGCTATGCATTATTACTAAAAAAATTTAATAATTACATCTATTAATAACACCATATCTGTATAATAGTTTGGTGTACTATTGAAATTATCAAAAGTAACGGAAGACGTAAAGAGTATCGTGTGAACTCCAGATATTTGGAAACAGAAACAGGAGAAAAGTTGTGTCAGCAAGATTTATACTTCGGCAATAATGTGATTTGGAAAGCCAAAGGAAAAACATTTTCCGTAACGATAAGGGAAACACACAGTAAGTTTAGGTTTGTATTGGTTACATCTGCATGGACAAGCAATAGCTTAAGGCTACTGTGAGCATCATTGTATACATAATTTTAAAGGAAAAAGTCAGATGATAAGATAGTTATTGAAGAATCAAGTGATAATGAAGACACTAGCAAGGGTTAGTATTACAGATTATTAACTGAGGTAGAGTTTTAAATGCTGTTTTATATTTTACTATTGTAGGAATTAAATGTAATATTGAAGAAAGCGATGATGATATGCCAAATCAAAAGTCAATCAAATCTGGTTAAATCTGATCAAATCTCATAGTAGCAATGATGATGATGCTGAGGAGAGCATTGATATGTTGACACAGAAAGAAGTACAGGGTAAAATATACAGCATTATTCTCAATAATCATTAATTATTACAATTATTATTACATATAAATGATTATCTCCATGTACATTGAGTGGCTGTTTTGTTATTATTATTATTATTATTATTATTATTATTACTATCATTGTATGGCAGGAAATTTTTGCAGGTTGCTAATTTTGGCAAATTTAATGTTTTCATAGCCATTCGCCAAAATAAAAAACCGTCATTTAAAGCCATTATGTGCATGCTCAATCACACTTGGCCACAAATTTGCAAATTTAAAATTCACCAATCATCAAAATTTAGCCATTTGCCAAATTTAACTCCCTCAAAATTTCCTTCTATACCGCATTATGCAAGTTATACTTAATTTTCTTTTGAAATTATAGTACTGAAAGAACAAGATATACCACCAATCGAGATGTCAGTTATTAAGAGTAGTGAAGGTAGAAAATAGTAGTTAGTTTCAATTTCATTAAAATATCCTTACAGACCCTTTACTGCGTAGTTCAGGTTCTACTCCAAGTAGAATGGTACTGCAAATACATAAATTAGTTTTGCTATCGTATGTTCTATCTTACTTTATTAGACTGCCTACAACTATTTTTAATTCTCCTTTCTCAACACTGTCCCTAGCATCTACCAGTACCAGCAGTGACACTGACGTACCTACTAAAATTGTGCATTATTTTTTTATAAATTATGATTTAGCATCGTCTCAGTCAAATTAAAAGAAAGTTGGACTCAATTTTAAAACGATTAAAGAGACCAGAAGTAATGTAGAGCTATTGTAATGTGTCTAATCTAAACAGCAAGTAGATCCTTTATTTGTGACAGTGATTTTCTCTGTGAAAAAATAGCTTCCTTTCTATTATAGGAACCTGGTGTCAATCTCCT
>NW_003546863.1:42617-44473 GCF_000090795.2 Amphimedon queenslandica
TCATTAGAGTGTATCATAGAGAATTTTAAATATGAGAAATTTACTAGTCAGTATAAAGTGATGAAGGCTGAGTGCATGCAGAAATGCACTGATTGGTCAAACAAAGGAAAGGCCATAGGAGCTAGTAGTATGAAGTGACTTTGATTAATTTACTGATCATTATGATGACTGATTAATGATGGTTTGTTGTTTAATGTTCGAAAGATTTGTTACATAAGAATCAGCTGCACTCACTCCTAGGCAGAAGGAGATGCCTTCACTTGTCCCTGGCTCATCTGTTCGTCCAGCCAATGTCTTTCTCCCACAGTGAAAAGGTGGACGTCCAACCTGTGGCCCTGGATAACGGCGAGTTATCTCCTCCATTCAGGAGCAGAGGGTAGCCGGCTGCTGTGGTTCAGGGCTCATGTCTTGGTGTTGCAAGAAAATAGAAAAAAGATCCAACAGGTACACGTACTGCAGCTATTTTTTCCTATTTTAGAAATACATGTATATTTACAGTTAAACCTCTCTAAAATGAGCCCCCATTTACAATGGTACAATGTTACCAACATTATGTATGTATAATGCTGTATACTGTATCTATATGGTCTCAGTCATCCCTTATCTGAAACCAGTTGTCACCTCATTTGATGGCCTCGTGATCAGGCTGATTCTGAACTGCGCATGTGCAGTTGCTGGAGTGGAGGGTGGATACTGCATAGCTACACTAGAATAGCTGCAAAGAGAAAGTACAAGCAGTACATCACAAACCCAGAAGCTTCAAAGTCAAAAACGACTGCTTGGAGGCATAAAAGCAGTACCTGTGGAACAGCAGCATTAGATCTACCTTCAAATTCTTTGAATATGGAACATGGTCCTGGTAGAGAAAGGAGAAGAATGTACAACAGAGCTGCTAAGGCAATAATTCCATGACAAACAAAGTGGAATTGGAAAAAAGAAAACCACTTTTAGTGTAACTCAGCCTAATGATATAGTAGAAAGTACAGCTGAAAGCACTCATGATGATGATAATGATGTAATAGGTGAGCTTTTACAGTGTAGCCTAGAATATTATATTATAGACTATATATACTGAGCTCTTGATGTATTGCTACTAAAATAACAAATTGTATTGATGTAGACAATGATGAAACTCAACTGTATAAAGCAGAAGATTCTTTTACTGATGTTGATACTGAGGAGTTTAATACTGATCATGACAATAAGTTCCTACGTAATTATAATTATTATGTTAATAGAGCATGAGTGTCTTGCAATGTGAGACTATGGGTGAGGAGAGAGCAGGTTGAACACATAGTTTGTCCATGTTTATCCTACTCTCTCACTCCTCACCCATCCTTTCCTAATCTAAATCTCCCTCCCTCTCGTATTCTAATTCTATCTAGCTCTCTCTCATCTATTTCCTTTCTCTCATAATAATAATAATAATAATAATAATAATAATAATAATAATGAGTATAAGAAGGAGTTTGTAGAGCAGTTAGGGGGCAATTGGAAGGAGAAGGTGATGTATGGGCAGTACTTTAGAGAGCTTAGTAGAGTAGCTGATTGTGTGAATTCGTGGGCATGGTTGCAGAGGAGTGATTTGAAGAGTGAGACTGAAGCATTGATATGTGCAGCACAGGAGCAAGCATTGAGGACCAATTATATTAAATGTAAGGTAGATAAGACTGTTGAGTTTCCTTTGTGTCGATTATGTCAGGAAGCAGGACAGAGTGTGTACCAAATCATCAGTGAGTGTAAGAAATTGGCCCAGAAGGAGTATAAGAGGAGACATGATGGAGTGGCCAGGTTTCTTCACTGGGAGTTGTGTGGCAAGTACTAGTTACAGAGAACAGAGAAGTGGTGGGAGCATC
>NW_003546863.1:46643-52389 GCF_000090795.2 Amphimedon queenslandica
ACAATACATGTACTGTGCACATACATTTACTAACAGTACCTTCTCATGAGTCTGTTTATTTCATGGCAGACATAAATCAGCCTTCACGCCTAGACATTGCTCTGGAGATGCATCAATTGTAAATTTCATTTCTGTCAGTATGGGGGATCATTCTGATCTCATTAGCAATCTGGTGCTTGCTTTTACCCACAATTTTGGCAACTCTTTTCTTCACTGACGCACAGTACATTGTAAAGCCGTATCAGATTGGACTAAAGGTAAAGAGACTTTAGTTAAACTAATTGGCTAAAAGTATTGATTTGGTAAAAATTAACACTATGCACATATGCTTCCTCGTGTTAATACAGTGATTGTCTGGTGTGATCAGGGAAGCAATTTAGACACAGCTTTATTCAGCTCCTCTCTGCGACTTTTCTTGTCAGTGGGCAATTAACTTTAAGCAAATCAACTTTAACATTTATTCCACAGATGTTACACTTCACATACAAGCCACTGATTATCTTCTCTGCAGTGGATGAAGGTTTTGTAAAGGAACTTTGAAGGACTCTGGGATACACGAGCAAATACAAGAGGTAAAGAAAGAAGAGAAAGAGAGGGAAAGAGCACAGTTGCAACAGTACTGGGATTTGCATGGTAGAACCTCTACAGGTTTGTAAACAGATGCCTTTCAAGAACTATACATCACATCATCTTTGTAGTTGTTGTCTACCAATTGATCAAGAGTGAATGATAAAATTGGTAAGGTAACTGATCTGATGTGTGTACTGATAGCTGATGAATGACCACTTGATGACTTCTTTGGTCTTCCTCAGACAGTACAGCTTGTTTCACTATGAGAAAGCCATTGAATTGGGCTTCAGGTAGCACAGCTTTGCTCACCATACACACGCTTCTTTGCAGATAAATAACAACAGTTACAGAAATAGTGCGATGGATTTCGGGACTATTGCCAGACAAATCGACTCGTAAACTCTTTAGTAGGGATTCATGGTGAGAACATTCATACTTCTGCTATCCTAGAACCTTACAACACACCCTGAAATGTCTCTCCAAGAAGAAAATTTGAGTAGTTATCGACATAGTCACACTAAACAGTAAAATCTTGTTATTTTTATTTTAGAAAGATCTTTCTTCAAAAGAAGATATCTTTCAATTTCATGTATTGTAGACCAAGATGTAATTTATGCTTACATACCTTAATTGTAGCCAAGAAAACTTATAAATGGACATTAAGAAACCACAGAACTACCATATTACAACTTTGTTTGAATAAGACCAGCTGAATAGCTGCTGCGAAGTACTAGTGGTAGTGTCTCAGAGATGCGCAGTATACTTATAATAGCTTTATAAGGAGTTACATTATCATATTATAACAGTTGTTATTGTATGATTTGTAATATGAATACAATATCTCGATCACATAACAGTCTCTTTTTGAGGAAACATCAGTGAAATTAAAAGAACTGTAAGTAATAATTATTGTTCTTTTTTGACAATTTGCTGTGATTGCACAACTGTGGCGAAAAAAGCTAAATTTTCAGAGTGTAAAAATTTTCGTACACTATAAGAAGACGAATATATATCTACTTCAATTTTCTTAAAGAAATAATTTTTGTACGAAAAAAAGGCAAATTATGGTACTAAAAATGTACATGTACATGCATGATAAACCTTATGTACGTCACAAACATACATTACAAACCACTAACAAGATACAGGTGCTCACATAGACCTTCACATTGTAAGTTTCATTCCAAGTCAGATATCACTCTTTAGAACCACGTTGCAATGGCTGACATGAAGTCTCGAAAACAATTCAATAGTATTTCAAATATGGTTTCCACAGTTCGTCTTACTCTGCTGAGCCTGTAGTTAAATGTCCTCTTCTATATTAAAGCAAGTTTGGCTATAAGATTTCATCAGATATTTGCTTAAAGAGTAAGCGTCATCAGCTACTAAATCATATGGAACATTTTTACTCAATCCAGGTAATGTAGTAGGCGTGGGAAAATTCAGCTGATTAGTTTCAAAGGGCGTTATACATACTACAGTTTTTAAATACTCCACGGTCTGAGATTCATCCATTGCAGCCAATGTCATTGTAAATAAATCTATAATCCTTATCTACAATTGCCACAAAAAGAAGGCTAAAGAGCTTGTACTTATAGTAATCGGTTCCGCTGTTGTGAGGTGGTTTCAATTTGATATGTTTACCGTCCAAAGTGCCAATACTATTATTGAAACTCAAAAGCTGCTCATATCGTCTTGCAATAGCTTTCCACACTTGATTTGTCTGTGGTACCTACGAAGTGATTTCATTATATTTGTATACCATGGCCTTTATTTCATACTGTATATAGCAGGTTAATTTGATGAGGATGAAACGTGGTGAATCGGTCAAAGCAAACTAGGCAGAAATATACCAATCACCCAAAAAACTTACTAAATTAATCTGCTACTGTAATTGGAGTTATTTTCAACTGTTAAAGAAGGCTCCGAAAATTGTTTAAATGAAAATTTTTAAGAATCTAAATATTAGGACTACACACATTATTCATGAGAAATTTTTATTATTTTATACAATTTGATATGATCAGAAAGCATCAGGAAATAGAAAAAAAGTCATGTCAGATATAACCCAATTGAAAGTACCTCCAATTACGGTAAATATCATAATCTAATAGTGTAAGAACCTTGTTGTAGGATGAAGAGTTGGAGCTATCTGAAATCAGTGAATATAAAACTCAAGTAACTAAAAAGTTAAAGCGAAATTAACCAAACACTATTTAACAAAGAAAGGCTCAGCATCTTATTTTATTAATGAGTAAAGAAAATACATACCATGGCCATTCTTAATCAGATAATCAATGTTAATCATGAAAAAGAATTATAGCCTTGGATCATAATCTAAAACACAATAACAAAACTATGGAAGCTAAAAATATTCTATCTTACTATGTACACCGACCTCCCTTAACCACATGTATGTTATGATTATATAACAGACCTCCAAGACACTTTATAAAAACAATTTAATGAAGCACCATACAATGGATTTGATAAAAATGAATGAAATGGTGCAAGAGAGTAAATGATTGAACACAATGATATATAATAAGTGCAAGAGTCTTGAAGCTACAGTTAACTCATATGTTTATTACACATCCATTTATTTGTCCTTGATTACTGACAATTCCTTTTGTTTATTCATCCACATACTCCAATTTCGTAGTTGTAGTGCTTTGAGTAAATGTGCTTAGTTCTTTAGAAGTGTAATCAGCCAAAGACAAGGTCACGGCTCAAATTCAGACTGTTGATTGCTTGAAAAACATGCAACGGCTTCAGAAACATGCTATGGCTTCTGAAACATGCTGTTGTTGATTGGTTTGTGAGCCACGAGTCAAAATTAGAAACGCCCCATTTTATGCTTCTGGACGTATTATTAGGAACACAACCTCTTTTTGCCATTGATAATTCATGTTTTGTGACATAAAACGATTACAACTTTCACCAAGGGATAATCTTGACTTTTTTATGGTGGCTTGTTCAGCATATCCTCAATTTTCGGACCACGTGGTATTTATTACGTATGCGCACAATAAAATAGAAATAGCTGTCCAGCTCAGTGTCAAGGGTACTATCTGATAAATGTGTTATAGCACAGTAAGTGAGACTTTATGGAATTTATTAGACCTGTGGCCTCAATTTTAGGTGTTTCAGTCTCCATATCAGCCCTCAGCTTCGCCTCAGGCTGATATAGAGATCGAAAAACTGTCAGCTTTGGCTTCAAGTCTGATAAATCTTATACAGTCCAACTTACTGTGCTACAATTAATACATAATGTTACAATGATGATTATTGATTAGAAATTAATTTAAGTACAACAAATGAAATGAGACAATAGCCATAGACATTCACCATGCTATGAAAGTAATTCATAACACCTTATTGCTACATCAATAAATCATTTGCAGCCATAAATGCTTTAAAGCAAAGTAAGAAAGAAACTTTATCAACAGCAAGCAATGTTAACACACTGGCTATATATGCTATACTAAAGATGTACATGTATATGCACTATATAACTTATGCTTGTCACAAACATGCATTACAAGCCACTAAAAGGATACATCTGCTCACAAAGAGGAATAACATCTCATCTAAGTCTCTTCCCAAGTCTGACCTTATTCTTTGACACCACATTGCAGTCCTTGTTTAAAATATGTACCTAAGTAAGTTATGAATGTGAAATTATGCATGTATTAACAAATTAAGAGTCGCATACATGCTTTTATCAACAATTAATATACATATGACATGTATAGCTCAACAATGCATATTGAGCTATGATTGAATTATACAAGTATATGTACATGTAATTTAGACATACACCGTTCAGTTTGCTGACTCATGCCATCCTGAATCATGTTTCTTTTATGAGACCTGCATTATTCAGATATACATTAATAGACCACATAAATACATTCCAATGTGCAAAAAAATTATTTTTGTATTGTTAATGAGAACATGCATGCACACAACAAAAGAAGCATTGGCAAACATTTATTTATATAAATAAAAAAATTTCTATTAAATAAGAAAAAGTAGGGTTGTCAAAAAATAAAAGAAACAAGGGGGTTGAGTTCAACCATAATAATAATTAATTGTTCAATTAATAATAATAAAAGTTAATTAATAAAAAATAATTATTCTAAAAAATAATACATAAATTTCAACCCTACTTTGCAGCATTTAATGAAGGATTACTGATTCCTGTAACATGACAAAGTTTAATGAAAGAATGACAACCCAACTGCTTAGTTCCAGCCTACGCAAGTGTGCGAGTTGGCCCTACTGACAATTCCTAACAATGTAACATAATCAGATCAAAATTTTAAAAATGTATATATATTAAAGACATGCATCCATGCTTTTACTTTTAAAATCAAACTAACAAGTATACATTAATATTTCAATTTTATTAATTTTTATGGTAATGCATCACAAAAATTAAAGAATGCAATACCAAACTAATCATCCGTAGTTTAGAATTTTCACTTGTGATGACAGTAACTTATTCAATCAATGCTAGGTAAAAATTCTGATTTTTATTTATCAGAATACTTAGTTTACATCATACTCATAGCAATGTATTAAGGCAATCACTAAGTACAGAGGCATAAATAATTTAAATTCATTAATTTATATTGTAGTCTGAATATTAGCATATTCTGCAAAGTAGGGTTGAAATTTATGTATTATTTTTTAGAATAATTATTTTTTATTAATTAACTTTTATTATTATTAATTGAACAATTAATTATTATTATGGTTGAACTCAACCCCCTTGTTTCTTTTATTTTTTGACAACCCTACTTTTTCTTATTTAATAGAAATTTTTTTATTTACTTGTTTCCATACTTTTTATTAAATTTAATTAATTAAATATCCTTATTATAATTTTTGCCTTAGGTATCAGTTCATTACTGGAAGAAAAGAATTTTGAAATAAGAACCATAAGAAGACCTACCGCATTATAAAAACAGTTTTCATGGCAATCATTATTTTTTTGAATTTTTGAATCATAAATTATATTCATAGCCTAGCTAATAATTATATATTTATTCATTATTATAATTATTGTAATTACTAAGATCTATATCCTGTTCTGAAACTATTTAAGTCTACATTCAGCTTCAGTTCAGTTGCCATTTTCCCGCTTACAGCTCACAAACTAATCCTCTGT
>NW_003546864.1:0-5662 GCF_000090795.2 Amphimedon queenslandica
GTGATTGATACAGTAACTCTTGACTCTTCTCTTCACTACCTTCTTCTTAAGTGACAAAAGCTAGAGGAACAGCTGTGACAAATTATACATCTTCTCCCTTTCACGGCCCGCTTGATCTATGCCAATTAAAGGGCTACCAAAGCTCTCTTCCGAAAGATCACCATATCTATCAAGTAAAAGAAGCCTTTTGCCTTTTAGGTCCTGCTCTTGAGCTCCCTGCCATAAAGAAGCAAGCATTCACTTGATGCATCCACTTCACCCATTTTTGGGTGAACCAGAACGAGCGGAGTATGGTCAATTTGCCAGACCCACCCGTACCCGTAGGCACGGAGGGTGTGGTCTGGCTACGCGAGACTATTTCCGAACCCCCCGTTTCAGGTGGTCACTATTTTACGGAACAGGACGGGACGTCCCGTCCCGTAGCCCTGCGTAGCCTAAAATCCGGGACCATAATTCGCAGGCATTATTATTATTATTATTATAATCATAGAAAACAGCAATAATAACTACCAGTATTAGATTCTTTGATATTAAACAGAAGTAAGAAACAACAACACCTATAAAATATGTGATTTCTTTTTAGTGTAATGAACTAAGCAATTTATGATCATAATTGTTTTGAAATGTCATAGGAAAATAATAGATTTGGTTGAAATCCACGTTAATGATAAGCATAAAGATGTCCCAAGTGCTTTCTGCTTTGGCATTGCTCAGTTTTGACCTTTATTATTTCGAGGTATTGATTCACTGATATTCAGCCAGTCAGTAGTCATCCAATATGAAATTTGTCATACACTATAGATATTAATCATCTGCATGGTATTGCTAAATACAATTGCATTTCTTATGAAGATGCGAAAAATTCTACTTTTCAGGGAAAAGAGACTATAATACAGTGCAATGATAAACTTGATGATAACAATTAAGAGTGGATAATAATAATTATTAATGAATAACTTGATTATTGTAGAATAATGGTTGCTTACAGTTTGTGTAAATTTCAGACATAATTGGGTTCTGAAATATAGTTATAGTTTAAAGGAAAAATTACAGGCATTTTGAGCTGGTTCCGTTAGTATCTATGCCTACTTGTCCCGCAAAATAGGTTATTTCTGCGTATCCTGTCCCGTTTGTCCCGTCCCGTCCCGTAAAATAGTGACCACCCCTGTTTCAAGTTCCTGGCTACGGCCCTGTATGTTCCAATGAAAACGCAGCTGCTGGACTAGTGTAAACACCTGAAAACAGTAATAGCAAACCTATTCGGATTCAGTGGAGCGGAGTAGTGTAAACGTGGCCTAAATGGAAGTGATCCAGATAAAGCCTAGGAATCCATCAAACACAAGTATTACTTGTGTTTGTAAGGCATTGGAGCAGTTTGACATTGAGGTATCAAAAATACATGTCAGTCAAGATGGACAATACTACAATGTTGAAGTAACTTGTGGTAGTTGGGGGAAAATTCAGTCTCAAATCAAAGGACTGCGGCTACGACTATGGGAATTCAAACTAGTTAAAGGTCCTTTAACAACAGATGAATGTGTACTAATTAATATAACCTATTCTGATCCAGCTGCCTTCAAAGATGGCAAGTTACCTTCTGTGAGTGATTTAAAGGAACAGTTCTTGCAAGTGGCTTCTAAAGCTACCCCTAGTATGGTATGACAATAAACACATTATTGTATCATCATTAATGTACATTGTTTTGCTATAGTCTGGGTACAACTATGCTTTCACTATCAATAAGGTAGACTTTTGCTCCCTATATTGTTTCCAAACCACACAACCATCACCTCAAAGTGATGGTTCGTTATGGAAGCATCTTGTCAAAGTTGAAGTCGAATGCCTTTCATCTTATTGTCATCTCGATGGTAAAAGTTTCTACTATGATTTTCTAACAAGTATTGTGAGCGATGATTGCTGGTAAGTGCATACATAAACTGTATGGTGAATTGGACTAATATAATACAATAGGATATGCTGGAAATTTAATGGAGCCACAAGTGATGGGATCATACTTGGTTCAAATTTGAAAAAGATAAAAAAAGTGTAATACGAAGAGACATCAGTTTGAGCATAGAACTATTGGTAATGCTGTTATAATTTTTTTTTAATTTTTGCTGTAAGTGAAAATCCTACTTTCCTTAGCTACCATACAAAAGTCAATGCTACTACAGTTCACCTAAGATTACTTTACTTTCATGTTTTAAGCAACATGTTACCACCAATATAAAATCACAGGCTAGGCATACCACATATTAAAGATACTTCTTCTAAAATTACCAGACCCATACATGGAAATGTAATACACAGAGCAGTAGTGAGACAATAATTATTATTAATCACCTAAGAGCAAGTCGTAATAAAAAGTGACATTAATAATAAAAATGACAATAATAATAATAATAATAATAATAATAATAATAATAATTAGACAGACTCTCCCTCAGTGCTTAGTGATACTAAGAGTCTATCTCTCTCTTTCTCTAACTTATTAATAACATTATTATTATTAATTAATAATTCCTGTAATAACTGCAATAAAGGAGCTCCAATCACTTGAAGTAATTGAGACAGACTTTGCACATAAACTAATAATAACAATTAATTAGTTAATTAATTAATAATTAATTAATTACCTGCTCCGTTATGCAACAGTGTTAACTCATCATTACTGAACCTAAAAGGGAAATTAAAATTTACTTAAAATTTTAATTTTCTTATTTTTAGGTTAATTACTGTACAAGATGATTTATTGGTGAGGAATTAATATTGGCAATTGGTGGTTCCATGAAAAAATCGCCAATATAAAATCCACCATTTTGTTTCAATCAGAGCATGTTCGATGGCACGTGGCACAAAATCGCCAATATAAAATCCATCAATTTCTTTCCACAAGCAAATTTTCCGAACATTACTCCCACAAATAAATCTTCTTGTACGGTATAATAATCATAAAACCTACTTCTGGTTGTTCTCATATGAATGTTTCTCTTCTTCAATTAATATATTTAATAATCTAATGAGGCCAGATGAAGCCATAGGACTAACTGTACCCTGTACTGTAGGGACCACCTTACACTCTAATGTAACATGTTCATAACTAGTGGGTGGAGAAATGGGTGTGGTCTATTATTAAGGGCGGGGCTTACTTTAAAGGATCGTTTAGTTTTGGAATTGATTGAAAACAGATAACTTTAGTGGAGCATTTCTGTGTGTGGGCGGAGGCGATGGTGGTTAATTAAAGTGGGTGTGGTTACTTACTTTATCAATTTCTTCAAAACACGAGAAAATGAGACCAACAAAATGACGACCCATCAACTGGTAATTAGCCTGAGTACGAACATCTGAAAACATGTAATGTACATGTACATTACATAATAATAATAATAATAATAATACATGTAAATACATGTACATGTAAATGTAGTAGATCAATACATGTGATACAGGTTTTTTGGGCTGGTTTTTGCAACTTTAAAAATTCGTAAAAAAATCCAATTTTTATCAGAATCAGCTCAAACTTTCTACACAACATAAGAACATGCATATGTATCAAGAAACGTAATAAAAAGTGAGAATTCTCAACTTTTCATTTTTGGCAAAATTTGGACAGTGGCCCTGTACTATAGTACAGGGACTTTTATCCGATTTCAAAGCAACTTTAAAAATTCACAAAAAATTCAATTTTTATCAGAATCAGCTCAAACTTTCTACACAACATAAGAACATGTATATGTATCAGGAAATGTAATAAAAATTGAGAATTCTCAACTTTTCATTTTTAGCAAAATTTGGACCGTGCCCTGTACAATAGTACAGGGACTTTTGCCTGATTTCGGAGTAACTTTAAAAATTCATAAAAAAATGCAATTTTGATTGGATTTAGCTCAAACTTTCTATGCAATGTAAGAACATTTATATGCATCACAAAATCTAATAAAAATGGAAAATTCTCTACTTTTTATTTTTGATGAAATACCCTGTACTGTATCTTAAGCCAAATTATAATGAACACACTTTTTGCTAACTGAAAAACTTCAATTATTTAACAAGTACACATTATGTTTAGACAATAATAAATCCATTAAACCAATTAAACACTATTATACATTACTACTATTAGCCCCACCCCTTGCCCCTCCTACCATACCTACATGTGAAGGCCATACAGTAATATGAGGGTGACTGTGATACCAACCCACCACTTGTACTGTCCTATTCATCCTCTCACTCAAGGCCTCAGCTTCAATGGCTCCTGATGACAGCTGCTCTGGGGATATCTCTACTCTGTCAGGTTGTTTATCAAGTCTCCTCATCATGTACAGTGAAAACACTTGAACTACAGCAACTTCTCCTTCTTCTATTATCTGCAATACATACGGACAGACTATACTAATAATAATGGAGGGTCTTCCTCTCACTTCTCCTAGTAATAGACCCATCACTTCTTCTCTTTCAGTGGACATGGCGTGAGTGAGGCAGCAAAGATATGTATCACAAGTTAGCTACGCCCTATAACCTTAGTTTAATCTTTCCCTCCAAAAATCTGCCATTTTACCACCACTTTGGGTATTTCGGTTCATAAGGTCATAGATAATAGAGTAAATGAAATACTAGTACCGTTTACGCAAAGTAATACCTTGCGTAAACGGTGGCCATTGGTTTATACAGCACTTCCTGTCTTAACGTATAGCCTTACCTCACGTTAATTTTGCAGTGTGAATCGGCCTTAAGTGTGGACATACAAATAATTACCATATATACCGTAATTTACTTTTTTTTCGTACAAAAAAATTTTCGTTTCAGAAAAATTCAAGTGGAAATATTTTCGTCTTCTCATAGTGTACGAAAATTTTTACAGTCTTAAAATTTAGCTTCTCTTGCATATACCTTGTCCTTTACCTACTGGTAACAAGGCCGCTATAGTAGTGTTTATAATTCTTGAGATAAGAGATTCTTGACCTGGCTGTTCCCTAGTCAGGCGGGGCCTGACCCTCGCGAAAAACGGAGAGTCAGGACGCACACGGTCATTACTTTTGTTCTGGGGTGTGGCTGCTGCAGCAGCAGCTAGTATGGGTGGGGCTCATTTATTATAATTACAACTCCACCCATACACGTGTTTGTAAAGAAACCATGAGCACTCTCCTTTGCATTGGATGTGGCAAAGATGTCACTAATGATTCAAAGCCGGAAAAGATGTAACCCTATGATAGATCCTTTCTCTGACAAAATTGCATCAAACAAAAAGGGAGAACCATGTAACACAGGGACTTTCCATAGCCTGCAGGAAGCACCACAAAGATATCCTTTCCTTCCAGAATTGCCTTCACTGCTACTACTTGCTCGTCTTTCATTATATAACCTAGCTTACTTTTGACAAACATCTCTTATAACAAGCGTAACAGTGTAAAGAATATTCCTATAATTGATTTCACACCTTGCAAGTACAACTTTGTCATTATTAAGACTTATAGAGGTTCTCTCTACCTTATAATGCTTCTAGAGAAGTCTTTAGACAGTATCTCTATGCTCTCTTGCTGTTGGAAAGCTCTTAACTTTGTCCCATGTGTAAGCCGCCATTTTGTTTGCCGTGACCACACCCACTCACGTAAAGGAGCGTGGGTGGATGGTTGCTAAGGCTTGTTATTTCTCCAATACAACA
>NW_003546864.1:5672-8381 GCF_000090795.2 Amphimedon queenslandica
CGTTAAAAACACTATTTTAGAATAATTATTCATGAGTAATAATGATATTCATTTAGTAGGTAACGTCAATAACTGTCATTTCCTGCCAGCACAGAAATCTTGCGCTCAGAACCATAGATATTAAATTATAGACTACGTAACCGGGATTGGAAACTGATGACGTCAGGTGTACAGACTGTGTGATTATTAATGCATGAAATTGCATGAATTTGCATCAAATGGTGAAAATCATGAAGAATTGTTATGTTTGATGAGCCATATTAATAATATACTGTGATGTAGCTGGTTCTAAGTAGCTTAATCGCATAAAGAAAATACCAGAGATCACGATGGTACCTTTCTCTTCGTGTCTCTATGCTTAGTTCGCTCGGGAGAGGTACAACAGATCGGCCGCTTTTTGGCGTTATTTTGGTGGATTTCTGCTCTCAGTAATATGGCAGGCAGAACTAACCAGTCTATTCTCATGTAGCATGGCCTTGTGCATAGTTTTAATCATAAAATGAAACTGGGGTAGCTAAAGCTTGTTTGCAGGAGGGAGAATAAGACATTATCTCTTGTCACGGGGAGCGCACTTGCTTTAAACACCTGTTTTTACACAGCTAAAACATTTTATTTTTGTATCAAAGAAAAATATAAACATGTGCGTATATTATAAGAGCTCAAGTACAGGTGAAATAGCTTGTGCGACTTCACTAGAGACCATTCTTTCCAGCCATGTCAGGCATTTTCGTCCGCCTCTCACTGTCACAGAGACTGTACCTGAATAGTTACATTGATTTGAATGGAATCACGTGATCTGTTTCCAATCCCGGTTACGTAGTCTATAATATCTATGCTGTCACAGAGACTGTACCTGAATAGTTACATTGATTTGAATGGGATCACGTGATCTGTTTCCAATCCCGGTTACGTAGTCTATAATATCTATGTCAGCATAGATACTACAGTGCTTTGCAGGTTGCTTGATCCTGCAAACTCGTTAATCACGTGACTCTCACCATACTAGTAATACATGTCACGTGAGCAGAAACTGGGTCAAGCAACCTGCGAAGCACTGTACATACACACATGGATATGAAACAGGATGCGCTCGATCCTTGGCACCGGAAGTGATGTATTGTGACGTTTACACTACACGTGTATAAGCATGGCACAAGCAAAATAGTGAAGAAATCCAGTTGAATTACTTACTAAAGCTCAGGTCTACGACTATATAAGAGTTGCAACCAATATTCTAGTTCTAAAAAGTGAAGATATACTATTACAAGAAAGAATGCACTGTGCTAAGTACTAAAAAAATTATTATTTAAATTATTATCATTATAACTGTTGATGATTATTCTATTCTTCAGTGACCCAATAGATTGATTATTATTATGAGTCCTTCAACAAATTTTAACTATAAAAATAGCAATAAAAACATTGACAACATTTATTATAAGCCGCACTTACTGTATCACCATACAGTACATACTGTAATGTACATCATCTCTATCTTGATAGTTCTCTGTGGTAGCATAAATATAAAGCTTTACAATCATGTAACAATGTCTCATCAATGCCACTGAAATCCTGCTTGTGTTTCTTGGTAAATAACCTATTCTTTCACTACTCAGTTCTCACTAAAAATTAAACCACACCCTTTGAAACACTTGCAAAAAATATATTATTACTTTTGAAACATAGCATCTAGAAAAATGAAACCATAAACAGTCTATATAAGAGGCCTTAATGAATACACTCAAAGTAGTAACTTGTTCATACCTGGTGCAGAAGTCTCAAAAAGGTGGTTACAAAATTAATATTAAAAAAACTAGTTTTTGGCTATTATCTCAGTCATTTCTCATTACATTGACACGAGAATAGTTTCAGTCCATGTAACAAGCAATACACTATTATGATTCCAAAACTTACTAGCTAACTCCGTTCGAGAGTCTAGAAAAGGTGGTTACAAATAAAAATGGAGGTCTTCCAATTTTGTCATGTAAACATGAGGCCTGTTGACAAAATGAAATGAGAATATATTTATTAGGTCTACTGAACAAAACTGTGACAAAAACACCTATATACCTTCTTTCACAAAAATAAGTGAGTCAAGAAAATTCTTGAAAACATAGACAGAGAGAAAAGCGCCAAGGATAGAGCTATGCTGGTTATGACGTTTACAGGTGAACTTCAAAGAGTTAATTGGATACCGACTTCCTGTTTCATATCCATGTGTGTATGTAGTATCTATGATGTCAGAACAAAAGTGATGACCGTGTGCGTCCTGACTCTCCGTTTTTCGCGAGGGTCAGGCCCCGCCTGACTAGCTGTTCCCCCACGGGTGTTTCAAATGAATTATTCTTGGACATTTAGTTTGCGCAGAGAAATTTTGAAATTTTATGGTTGCCATGGTGACACTGTTCATAACAACCTTCTAAATTGATTTTTTACTGTCTTGTGGTGGAGCTACAGGGTCAAAGCGGAGTCTATTTGTTTTAGCAAAACCAGAGCTTCAAGTAGCTCTTTGTTCCATGTTACTACGACTTTCTGGTCAAAAGTTATGGATCATAAAGGGTGGAACTTACACATGAGTCTTTTAGCTAACTGAAGGTTTTCTCTGAAGTAAGGAACTACTCATAAGGTAGCCTTATGTAACCCCTTTTCAAGTAGACTGTTGCTGTACTGCCACGTTTTTGTCTGTTACCATACCAGAGCAAACAGTAT
>NW_003546864.1:12292-18810 GCF_000090795.2 Amphimedon queenslandica
TTTTTGGCCAATAGAATATTTTATATTTTTGGTAATATCATAATAATCATTTTTACACAATGAAAATAATTGTTATTTGTGAGGCAACTTTCATTGTTTAAATTTTACAACTATATGTTTGTTTTCAATGCAGATTGTAACTCATTTCATTGCAACTAGATCTAGATGCAGTATAATTTATTCTATGACCAATGACTGAAGGCTTTTGATATGATCACTGAAATCTCGTACATTCAAAGTTTAAAATTATTACACTGAGTTTAAAATAGTTATTTTTACTTTATAAAGAGTTAAACATTGCAACAAATAAAGATTGAATGGAATAGAAGAACAAGAGGACTGATCCGCGGGAAGTTATGGTGTATATTCTGAATTCTTGGGAGTTGATCCGCATTCTAGGCACAAGCCCGTGCACGTTCCGCGCGTTCACGTGCTTGGTTCAGCGTGCGGAACGATCCGCAGCAATCCGCACTGATCCGCATTCTAGTAACGCCCCTCCGTGCATTAGTCAGGCGGGCCTGCAAGGAAAGACCTGGGGGCGTAGCCCCCAGGTCGTTAAAAAAAGGTCAAATGGCTACCACAAGCAGCAGCAGCTCTTCTCCATTAACTATTAGTAATAATCCATTAACTGTAGTCTGTAGTATATTTATATATTTAGGTGAACTTATTGATGTACTTAATCTGTTGAAGAAATGTGGTTTCCCTCAGAGGAGATGGAAGGAACTAGGACTGACACTGGGACTACTCATGGACTCACTGGACGCTATTGCAGAAAACTACTCAAAAGTAGAAGACCGTTTTATTGAATGTCTCTCCAAGTGGTTGCGTAGAGCTGATAATGTTGACAGTAAAGGAGGAGCTACCTTTGACTCACTGTCACATGCTCTTAAATCTATGAATGAGAATGCTGCAGCTGACAAGTTAGATCAAGAGAGTAAGTTAATGTCACTGGTTGTATTAGAATTGACTCTGTGTGTGTGCATTTGTTAGCTTGAGCATACAACGATTATGCTATGATCAGTTCGGTTTAGGAGTATAATTTGTAAAGTATGATTGTGGTATAATACTTACATTATAAATTTGATGTAAAGTGCAATGTTTATTAATAGTTCCAGAGCTCCTTTTAGTACATGATGTAGTGGTAAACAATGTACTCTACAGTAATAGTTATTATTGTATTACTACTGTTACTATGATGCTGTAATGTTTCTATGTCTGTCTGTCTGTCATTTGCTCTGTGTCTGTGTTTTAAATTGTTAATTGTATTTATATGTTTATAGAACCATCAGTCATTAAAGAACCACTAGAGCAGCAGCAGCCATCAGAACCATCAGTCAGTGAAGAACCAGAGCAGCAGCAACTATCAGAAACATCAGTCAGTGAAGAACCAGAGCAGCAGCAACTATCAGAACCATCAGTCAGTGAAGAACCAGAGCAGCAGCAGCTATCAGAACCATCAGTTAGTGAAGAACCAGAGCAGCAGCAACTATCAGAACTATTAGTCAGTGAGAGTCAGGAGTCACTTATACAACCACACACATCTCAATCATCTACTCCTACTGCTATCACGAATCACTCTCGTAAGTCTTTCACTACCCATAATCATTCATAAATATGATTGATGCTTTATTCTAGGAGTGACCGCCTGTATTATTTTAGTATTAGTGCCAATCTTAGCTGTTCTTGTAGTTGGTGTTAGTACTAGCATAGGGATCACACATCATTCTCCAATTCCAATTGATCAGTCGATGGAGATTGGTGATATACAGTCCAGTAGTGCACTCATTCCTGTACTTAATAATGTGTCTTCAGTTTCATTGAATATTTCTTTTGGAGTGACAGTGTTCATGGCTTCATCTATTCCACCAACTGGAACACAAGTTCTTCAATCAGGAATCCCTCAAAGTTATGGGCATTGTGCCCCATATAATGTTAATACTGGTGATAATCCAGTATACCTTCTCCCTGGGTCTATTATGAATTATACCTTAACAGTGTCTGGTTTAAATGACTCTCAATGCCCAGCAAAATTAGTTTTGTTTAACAAAAAAAGTGAATATCTTACATGTAGACACAACAGCTCAAATGTTGTAAAAGCATACTGCTTGACCAATGACACTGTAAACCATGTATTAATCATGATTAATGAGTCTGCTAATTATTACGTTATACTAATAACTGATGATCCTACCATTTCTGTTTCCTCAGACATTACCGTCCATCAGGTGTATTATAATACCTCCCACTTGTCTCCTGCTAAAGATTGTAAACAAAGATCTAATGATGCTTCCTGTACAGTACATAATCCTGATATAAAGAAGTGGAGCTGTAGTAACACTGAATGGTACGTGATATTGCAATCTTCCTCTAATGAGGACGTGGGATACAATTACAAGACTCCATCATTCAATTATTGTCAGTTGCAAAGATGCCTCATCAATACTTTTATAATTGGCGGCATTGTGTTACTATTACTATTACTCATAGAATCAGGTTGTTGCCTATGGACTCGGAGAATTGCAAAAGAAATAGAGCTAGAGGAAGTAGAAGTATTCGGAGTCTATGGAACATTTACAAATCGACATATATATACACAGCCATAACCACTTTTGGTGTAATAATTGTATTTTATTCCAATGTTAAGGTTATTTATTTTATTGTTTTTAAATTATAGCATTACAATTCATAAGCTATACTACTATAATCCAATTCCATGATAAGCAAATCTCCACCATCCATGATAATCATGCAGATTACTTATCTTTTAGCACATCACCACATTCTAAACTTTCATCTCAGTTTGTATTATTTCTTTTATGCAGGCTATAGCTACTCCTTTGGAGGCTGTTATGTATAATATTATTTATTGCTTATTATATTGGTCACAATGCTTATTGCTGACAATGTAGCTTCAATTGTTATACTGTGTGCATGCATTTATGTATTGTTTACTGCATGTATAAGTTTAAGCTGAGTCAATATTTTAAGGCTGTCAATTTTTCACAATAATAATAAATACATTGAGATACATCCTTTTGAGGCCGCTATAGCTGTTTTACTAATTATGAAGTTAAAGTATGTCATTACATGTACATGCATATCAATGCCATGAACAAGAGACACACTCTTTTGCAATTATCATAATCATAGTATCTCTTAATTGGTATAGTCTATGTTAGGTAATTATACTGGCTTGATGGGGTGACCGACCACATGATTTATGAATACACTATACACCTCTGCAAGTTAGTATCATACATGTAGCTTGAATGGAAAAGATTAGGATCAAGCCTAGGAATCCACACACAGACGAGTTTTCTGTCCTTGATGTATTGGTAAGAGAGTTTGAAATTAAACTAATTGAAGAAGGGGGTAAGAAACCAATAAATAAAGATGGAGCGTATTATATTGCTAAAACAAAACCTGGAAGTTTCACAAAAATTCAGAAAAAGCTGCTTCAAAACAAAGGGAACCTACAAGAATGGGAATTCAAACTACTTCCATCAGCAACAGATCAGCCAACAATGATAACAGGTCAGTCAACAATGAAAAAAGGTCAGTCAACAACACTTACAGCAGATCGGTCAACAATGACAAAAGGTCGGTCAGCAACACTTGCAACAGATCAATGCGTACTGATCAATATAACCTACTCTGATAAAAAGGCTTTCAAAAAGTTACCTACTGCCAAAAATTTAGCACAAAAAATCATAGATGCTGCTCATGCAGCTACAACTACAGACAAACGTAGTTTGGTAAGACAATACATTATATCATTATCTATCATGCATTGTTTTATAGGCTGATTTCAACTATGCTTTCACAATCACTAAGGTGGATTTATGTTGCTTTCATTGTTTCCAAACCTCACAGCCACCACCTGCAAAGAAGTCATCATTGCTTGTCAAAGTTGAAGTGGAATATCCATCGTCTTATTGTGATCTCGATGGAGAAACTTTCTACTACGAGTTTCTAAGTGATATTCTGAGTGATGATTGCTGGTAAGTGTATACTGTACTGTGAATTGGACTAATATAATACAATAGGATATGCTGGAAATCTAATGGAGCCACAAGTGATGGAATCATACTTTGCTCAAATTTGAAAGCGATGAAAAAAGTGTAATATGAAGAGACATCAGTTTGAGCATAAAACTAATGTATTTACTTCACGCTGTTATAGACTGTATTTACGTTTTTTAATTTTCACTGTAGCTAGATTTTAAAACTACATGTACACTATAAGTAAAAAAATCCTACTTTCCTTAGCTACCATATACCAGTCAATCCTACAACAGTCAACATGTTGCCCAGAATAAGGCAGCTTCATTCTAGGCTCATCACAATAAAGTTGTATTGTATATGATGGGGGCCTTAAGGAAAAGAAGGCATACCACATCTTGAAGGTTATACTTACTCTAACACTCCCAGAGCCATACATGGAAATGTAATACATAAAGCAGTTGTGAAACAATAATTACTATTAATGACCTAAGGGCAGGTCGTAATAAAAAGTGACATTAATAATAATAATAATAATAATAATAATAATAATAATAATAATAATAATAATAATAATAATTAGACGGACTCTCCCTCAGTGCTTAGTGACACTAATAGTCTATCCCTTTCTTTCTCTAACTTATTAATAACATTATTATTATTAATCAATAATTCCTGTAATAACTGCAATAAAGGAGCTCCAATCACTTGAAGTAATTGAGACAGACTTTGCACATAAACTATTAATAACAATTAATTAATTACTTAATTAATAATTAATTAATTACCTGCTCCATTATGCAACAGTGTTAGCTCATCACTACTAAACCTAAAAATAAGAAAAATTAAAAAATTATTTATTAAAAATTTTAATTTTCTTATTTTTAGGTTAATTACCGTACAAGATGATTTATTAGTGTGGAATTAATATTGGTAATTGGCGGTTCTATGAAGAAATTGCTAATATAAAATCTGCCAATTTCTTTCCACAAGCAAATTTGCCAAACATTTTCCAGCCAATAAATCATCTTGTACAGTATAATAATCATAAAACCTACTTCTGGTTGTTCTCATAAGAATGTTTCTCTTCTTCAATTAATATATTTAATAATCTAATGAGACCAGATGAAGCCATAGGACTCACAGTCCCCTGTACTGTAGGGACCACCTTACACTCTAATGTAACATGATCATAACTAGTGGGTGGAGAAATGGGTGTGGTCTATTAAAAAAAGGCTGGGCTTACTTTAAAGGATCATTTAGTTTTGGAATTGATTGAAAACAGATAACTTTAGTGGAGCATTTCTGTGTGTGGGTGGAGGTGATGGTAGTTAATTAAAGTGGGTGTGGTTACTTACTTTATCAATTTCTTCAAAACACGAGAAAATGAGACCAACAAAATGACGACCCATCAACTGGTAATTAGCCTGAGTACGAACATCTGAAAACATGAAATGTACATGTACATTACATAATAATAATAATGATGATGATGATACATGTAAATACATGTACATGTAAATGTAGTAGATCAATACATATCATACAGGGTTTTTGGGCTGGTTCTTTAGCAACTTTAAAAATTCGTAACAAATCTAATTTTTAACAGAATCAGCTCAAGCTTTCTACACAACATAAGAACATGTATATGCATCAGGAAATGTAATAAAAATGGAGAGTTCTCAACTTTTCATTTTTGGCAAATGTTGGACAGTGACCCTGTACTATAGTACAGGGACTTTTGTCCAATTTCGAAGCAACTTTAAAAATTCGCAAAAAATTCAATTTTTATCAGAATCAGCTCAAACTTTCTACACAACATAAGAACATGTATATGTATCAGGAAATGTAATAAAAATTGAGAATTCTATACTTTTCATTTTTAGCAAAATTTGGACAGTGACCCTGTACTATAGGTACACCAGAGGCGAAAGCGAGCTACTGTGTAACAACCAACCTGTGGTTGGTTCATAAGGGGCTGACATTTAAGCACGAAAGTGTGGGGAGCGAGTAGGATTAGATACCCAGGTAGTCCACACCGCGAAAGATGGGCCATATATGTATGCGTACGTATACATGTAAGTAAATGCAAGAGGGTCCCGCCTGAAGAGTATGATTGCAAAGTTGAAATTTAAGAAATCTGACGGTTCGCCAACCAATTAGAGGAGCGTGTGGTTTAATGCGATGATCCGCGAGCGACCTTACCAGAATTTGAACCCCACCTATATTAGGGGGGCAGGCGTCGTGTGGCCGTCGTCAGCCCTTGATAAAGGGCACAACATCGGCAACCACGGCGGTGCCTTGTATGAAGTCAGGTCCTTACGGCCTATATATTCTGGGCGACCCATGCGCTACAAATCTAATAGGCAAACACACAAAGTTGGTGCCAAGAAAGCTGGAAGGTTAAATGGGAGTTAGGTTCGGAGCGTCCACTGAAATGGGGGCGTGAAGCAGGATTTGAAAGTAATCGGGAAGTAGAGCGTTTCGGTGAATAGAGCTCTGGCGTTCGTACAAACC
>NW_003546864.1:21449-27173 GCF_000090795.2 Amphimedon queenslandica
TACATACGGACAGACTATACTAATAATAATGGAGGGTCTTCCTCTCACTTCTCCTAGTAATAGACCCATCACTTCTTCTCTTTCAGTGGACATGGCGTGAGTGAGGCAGCAAAGATATGTATCACAAGTTAGCTCTACCCTAACGGCCGCCATTTTGATTCATTTATAATGACGTCATTTACCACACCTTGTTTTTATTAACCAGCCCCACCCTGATCTTCTTTCAAACGCAATGGCTACCAAAAGCAGCAGCAGCTCTCCTTCTCCTTCTCCTTCTCTCTTCACTTCTCCATTGACTATTAGTAATAATCCATTAACTGTAGTCTGTAGTATATTTATATATTATGTTTTATAGGTCAACTTATTGATGTACTTGATCTGTTAAAGAGATGTGGTTTCCCTCAGACAAGATGGCATGAGCTGGGACTGAGACTAGGACTACATAAGGATACACTGGACGCCATTGAAAAAAATTATCCCGCTGCTACATCTCGCTGCTTGATGGAATGTCTTTTCCAGTGGTTGTCTAGAGCTAATAATGTTGACAGTAAAGGAGGAGCTACCTATGGCTCACTGTCAGATGCTCTTAAATCTATGGATGAGAATGCTGCAGCTGACAAGTTAGATCAAGAGAGTAAGTTAATATCACTGATTGTATTAGTATTGACTTTGTGTATGTATTCTATATACTGGTAGAATGTATTCAGTGCTATGATAATTTTGTCTCACTTTATTGGACTCGCCACGCTTGCGTAGGTGGGTACTATGCAGTTGGGTTGTCATTCTGTCTGTCTGTCATTCTCACAAAAATTCCTGTTAATTCCTAGTCAGTATCTTTTTTACTGAGCTCTCCTGAGTTATAATTCTTTTTAAGCTTTGAGAAAAAGATAATTTATTTAGCTCCTTTGTATTTTCATAGCAATCCGTGGTAGCAAAAGCTGAATTTTTTCAAGAAAACCACTTTACCTAGCCAAATCTTCGTGTTTCACTCTATTTGGTCAAGATTAGCATTGATGGGTAGAGAAAAGTACATAGATTAAAAAATATGTGGGAATTTTCTAATCTCTTTTTTGTTTCATTGCTCAAAGTTTGTGATTTAGCCTCTTCGAAAAATTTTCAGGCAGCACTGGTGAAAGCAGGAGCAGCCAAACTATCTCAGTCTCTTTTAAATATCTAGGCAAATTTTTTGTGCTTACTCTTTCTTTGAATAGAGCTTCAGATGCTAAAATAAATTTCAGCTTTTCTTCATTCTCCTACCCACGTGCCATGTTTATCTGCACTGCACTGCTAAGTGCTGACCACATCTAAAATTTATTTTATGGATCAGTGCAGTAATTGCATTGTTGCACTTTGCACTTTGTCAAAATCTATTATCCTTTTTTCAAATATCAAGTTGCTTATATATATAATATCATGATGGGGGCAGTACAAGTAACACATTATTCCTCAGGTGAATCTCAGCAGGTGAGTCCATGCACCATGGTGCTTCATTTGGGTAGTTTTTATGGTCGATGTACCACAAAATTAAAACTACAAATTGTTCCACTAGAAGCAAATCAGAAAATATTTGACCCGCAAAAATAACCTGCTATATGGTATCAATCAGTGGTACAATATCTAATATAAACGGGAATTTTGTTTTGGTTTCATTAGTACAGGACTACGGGCTTGCTTTGTTAAAATGTTAAAATATACTCAATAATTGATTATTAAGAATATATCATAATTCATAGATTAGTATACCATATACAGCTACAATAAATAATTTTAAATAAATAAATAATATTATATTATTCTTTTGGGAAAATAAGAACTGCAGCAAAGTTTTGCTCTTTTGTCAGGTACATACAAGCCATTGACAGGAGGTCCTCCAGTATCTGAATTGATAGAGTTTCGTGAGTTATTGATCAAAGGACAACTGTCACAAATGGAGGAATCTCTGCTTGATGCTGATACTATAAGAAAAATTAGAAATGCTGTTAGTGCTGATGAAGGAATGTCTCTTTTTAGACAAGCATTTGAAGAACATCCAACACTGCTACATGAAATGAGAATAGCTACTGGAAAAATAGAAGGTAATATTTATCAGGAATTATAATAAAAGTTTTAATTTGATAAAACATTTAGTTTCATTACAAAAGACACTTAAGACTAGTCCTCCTCCACCAGTACCTAAGCTGTGCCAAAAATCACTACCTACATATACACCAGCTTCATCTCCAGTACAGAATACACAACCACCTCCTGTACCTCCAAGATATCATAAAAAACCTTCTACAGCTGAAACACTACCAACACCAAAACCAAGAAGTAACACTGGTCCATCATTATCACCACAAGCACTTGTTGCAACACCATCAGCTCTACCTTCACCAGAATACATTACAATGAGAGAGATGTTAGCTGATCTTGTGGATTTGTTAACTGGAAATGCTCCAGCTATTTCTCAGTTAAATAATCATCTCTTTTCATCTGATCTCATTCCTAAGGCAGTACATGTTACTGTTGGAACCACTGGACTCACTCCTTATGATAGAGCTAACAAAATATTCTCTTCAGTACTAGCAACACTTGAGTGTCATCCTAATCCTAACAGTGTGTTCTCTTCTCTCATTACTTCACTACAGAAAATAGGACTAAACAGCATGGCATATAAACTAATGAAAAATTTAAGTAAGATACAGCATACATGTATCTATATACCCCATAAGTTTCCATTTAATTATTTTTTATAATAGAAAGGAAAGGTGGTCATGCTGATCCTAATCTAGAGCAGCAACCATCAGTCAGTATGGGACCACTTCAACCAGTGGATGTCACTGCACAATCTCACACACCACAACCAACAATCACTGGATCACAATCATCTACTCCTACTACTGTCATTGAGCTCAGTTCAAAGGATGAAGTTGCTATCAATATTGGAAGTCTTCATTCTCGCTTTGCGTCTCTTGATACTAAAATCAGAGGAGAAATTACAAAAATTGTGCAAAATGTAAAGTTGAACTTATAGATATAGCTAGGAATGCAGCTGCTTATTTAAGCATTAAAGTATCCAGTTTGAAATATGGTGATGTTGATGAATTATTTGATTCTCTTCAGCCTCATTATGATTTCTTCAGTTGTGGTGTACTTAAACACTTGACAGACACTTACCTTTCAACTGCACAAACTGAACTAACTCAATACATTGATAGTGTTGATAAATTCTCAGAATCATCACAATTGAAGCACATACGATCAACAATCAAAGAGAAATTGTCATCATTACCACCAGCAGCCTCACCAAACACTAGCGATCAAGCAAAACCAGTTGTTATTAAACTGAATGACAGATGGGAAGAAATGACAATAAGTAAACTCAAGGCAGTCCTCAAGCATTACTTTGGAGTAACGTCAGATCTCTTCAGTCACATTAGCTTTGATTATGGTTCATTTGTTATTACACTGTTGGTACCAACCTCACTATCTCAGTCTATTATTGATTTAATCAATAAAAAAACAAACTCAATGGGTAGATTAGGAATATTGGAGGTGTCTGTTGACAAGGATACAATTCCTATCAGAAGAGAAGGTGATAACAATTTTGACATTTCGCTCCATGAATCAGTTAAAGTTGGTGATAGTTTTGAAGTATCAATGCTATTGCAGTTAGGAGCTGATCCTAACAGTAAAGATGAGAGAGGAAAGAGTGCAGTAGAGATAGCTGATGAAGGAGGACACACTCAAATAAAAGAAATACTATTAACTGCTGGAGGTGAGTTACTGTGTTGTGCAAAATTTTTAAGGGCTGTAAATTTTTCGGACTTTGAAGATTTACAAATGTTACTTCCGCAAAAATCATATTATAAGGGCCCAAGATGGCAGACGGTATAAATTCACGGAATTAAATCTGCGAAATAGATTTTTAGGCAAATTTGAGAAATTTACAGCCCTCAAAAATTTTGCGCTATACCAGAGGTGTATAGCCAGGGGGGCAAGGGGGCAAATTCCCCCAGGCCTTTTTTAAAAGCAAAGCAAACACACAGACAGGACAACTGCTTTACCCTCGACTAACGCCCTACACATGTCTCGGGTAATACTGCACTTTTCACTCCACTTGGATCACATTTGCGTGCTCCATAAACTGCATAATACATGCACAGTATGGAGGGGAGGGATTTACGGAACATGCAATGATCCAAGTGGAGTGAAAAACACAGTAATGCCTATGCGTGTCCCAGGTAATGACAGACAGACAAACTGAGTACCTAATCCTCGCCTACGCAAAGCTGGGCGAGACCATTAAGTGGGTACCTGGTTGTCAAACTTAATTAATAAACACCATAATAGAGTGGGTCAAATCATTAACTGATTGATATATTGTATAGAGAAGGATCAGTGGACACAATCATTGGATACACCAACAGCAGAATCTATTTATACAGCACGTATTGACTATCATGGAATAAGGAATGGTCATCTTTCATTCAGTGAGGGAGAGCAGCTGGAGATATATGAGAAGGATGATATTTTTTGGTGGAAAGGAAGATCCTTGGTGTCTGGTGATGAGAGAGACATTCCTAGTAGTTGTGTTTACTCAATGTTGGAGTCACTTCAATTGTTAGAGTTTATACTGTCAGTGGAAGAAGTGTCCCTTCCTATTCTACAGAAGATAAGGAATGATTCATCTAGTAATGATGAGAAAGCTTCTCTTTTCTTGGAGACTATTAATGATGATCCTATTATGATATCTGCACTGAGACAAGACAAGGAACAACATGATAAAGGTAATATTTGTAATTATTGTGACAGTCAGTATAATTATTAATGAACATGTAATGTCATGTGTATACATGATGCATAGTTGTGCAGTACAATTTGTGTTGTGTGTGTTTGTATATGCTGTATAATGTGAATATGTATTGTTATGTACAAACATACATGTATATAAGTATAATCCTTTGGTTTATATTAGGAGTCACTGGGAGTGTGGACTGGTACAGTGGCAGGGTAATCCTTTATTCTCCATCTCCAGTTCAGTGTAATGAAGTGATTAGTAATATTAATAATAATCATAAGGAGATTATACTTCGTTCATTATCTACTAATAGTACAGTATCTCTACTATCATCAACTAAACTGCATACACTAAACCTGAGGAGTCTTGAGATATTGTACACTCCATTAACTAATGATTGTATCCAGTACTTGTGTATACTACTAACTAATAATAAAACAATACAAGAACTAGTCATCAGGTTCCACTCCATTAGTGATAGAGGAGTTACTAATATCTGTCAAGCACTTGAACACAACTCTACACTTACCTCATTGGATCTTATAAATAATCCTCTCATCACTTCTACTAGTGGACAGGCTCTTTCTCACCTCCTCCTCAATAACTCATCACTAGTTGAACTGGATCTAAGGAAAACTTCATTGTCTACTGAGTCAATACCACTCATCCTCCAGTCACTAATGGATAATAAGAAGATAAGGAGACTCTGGCTAGACAATCGACATGAAGAGACTTGTATTAATACTTATCCTAACTATCACCTCATACAAGACAGAGTAGACTGGAAGCGCTGATCACTCTTCATGTGAACTTGTTTATCTTCACCAAGCGACCAATCAAAATCCAAACAATAAAAAATGGTTTTTTACATTATTTCAGTTACACTTTAAATTTTGTGTACTTAATATTGTGTACTGTTCTAAAAAAGCTAAATAGTGAAGTCA
>NW_003546864.1:27293-28736 GCF_000090795.2 Amphimedon queenslandica
TGTAAAATGTGAGAAAATTGCTGAACATTCCAACATAACAAAATGTATGCAGTTTCCTCTTCTTCTGTATAATAATAATAATAATAATAATAATAATAATAATAATAATAATAATAAGTACTAACAACAACAATAATAATAATAATATTAATGATAATAATAATATTTCAGTTTTACAAGACAGTGGCTCACATTGACCTAATAATAAAATGAATAAATTAATTATACCATAATACAAAGTAAATGTACATGTACATGTACATGTATAACTATAAACACAATTTTAAGTGTTTAAATTTGCCAATTATTTTAAAATCTATAAAAAGTTTGGTTTGGTGGTTAAAATTTTTTTGACAAATCTATGCTAAATTGGAGGCTAAAGTTTTAAGGAATGGACCTCAATTTACATAACCATTCACAATACTAGTTATTAACTACTGATTATTAATTAACTACTTATTAATTAATAGTTATTAAGGACTGGTTATTAATTAGGTGCTATTAACTACTAGTTATTACTTAGCAGTTATTAACTACTGGTTATTACCTTCTTTGAAGTTGTGTTACTAGACACTTAATAAATATTTCACTAAACCCAGGATTAGATGACTCCAGTAGTTCAAAGGCCCTCTCCAGTTCTTCAATGGCCAGGTTACTCCATCTGTCAGGAGAGGACACTTCTCTCTCTGGACTATTACCAGATCCTCCTCCTTCAAACCCTTCAGATTTTAACTAAAAACAACAACAACAACATGTTCATAATAATGACAGCTGGTTTCTGTTTATTCTATTTTCCTCATAATATTTCCCAAACTAAAGACCATTAGTCCACATCAAAACAATCCATGTACATGTACATGATAAGCTAAACCTTTATCCATTAATGTATACATGTACATGTATAATCATAAAAAAGGCTAAGTAGCTACCCCACAGTTGCTCTACTTTTGCACAGGTACATGTAGTTCAGTGCTCCTTCACTGCAACAGCAGCTTGACAGTGGAAGACTGTAGCTTGACAGTAGCGTGACAGTAGAATGGAGCAAAAAACATCCTAAACAGCTTCTAGAAGGAGAGAGTGGCATTATAGATGAACTTGGAGAACACAGACAGCCAAAAGAAGCATCCACAAGGTCTACTACAGTACATGTGACTGGGTGGGGTCGCAGCATAACACAGCAAAGAGTAATGAAGAGTAGCGAAGTAAAACAGCAACTACCTACAAACTACCTTTGAAGTTCTCTCCTCTACTGTACCTACTTAGCCTTTGTAATGTGTACTGTACAAGTACTGTATAGCACTTTATTTTGGTAATTTTGCTATAAAATTGTAATTGGCAGTTTTTAATTTGGCAAATTTTAATGTTTTATCATCCTGTTAATAAACATTATTATTAATAACTTGTTCTTACTCTGTTCATGACCGGGTGAATGATCCAATCAAA
>NW_003546864.1:29761-34817 GCF_000090795.2 Amphimedon queenslandica
TACTCTAAAATTTTGACAAGCGAAAACCCATTGATTCCATTGTCACAAAATCCATGACAAGCAAAAACCCATTAGTTCCATTGTCACAAAATTTGGTCCAATACCGTGTACTGTATATACATGTAGTACAGGAACTTTGGCCTGATTTTGGAGCAACTTTTATGTACATGTATGTACACATGCATTACTATTATTATTATTGTTGTTATTATTATTATTATTATTATTATTATTATCATCATCATCATTATTATTATTAATTACGTTGCTAGTGAGATTGGTTGATAATCCATTAATAGGTCCATTACTAACAGGAGCAGGAGGAGTTGGTACTGGTACTGGAACTGGACTGGTCTCCTCTTTATTGAAGAGTCTAGGAGCCTCTGAAGCTGAGGTCTCTCTTACTGTATCAAACTTCCAATCAGGAGGATCAGTGGCTTCATCATCACCTCTGTGTACCCTAATGGGAATGAATCATGATAATGTGAATCAATCTCTGATCAGTATCAATCAAATTTGATCAACCACTGATCAGTATCAACCAATCACTGGTCAATTCAAATCAAATACTGTAACATTTTTGCAATGGTGGGTACAACATATTAATGTCCATTAACTTTACCAATTTTTACAATCACTGTACATGTACATGTATTAGGTACCCAATGCATATTAACAACCATATTTACATGTACAGTGTACATGTACGTCCGTTAAGTTAACAAAAGTAGACCAATGGTTAAAATAGTTAAAAATTAATGAATAGTAATTTGATCAGAGACAACCAAGTATCAAACAATCATTGATCAGTATCAATCAATAACTGATCAGTATGAATCATTTACATACTTTGATCTGCTGGTGTCTTCAGAGTCTGAGTCACTGTTCTCTCCTGATGCCTTCCACCTCTTGTACCGGTCGATCAGGTCAACCAGACAGGAGGTCTTCTTAGCGTGTTTTATGAACTTGTGACGTAACAACTCACGAGCACTAGGTCTCTGGAAATAATGTACATGTAAATAAAAATAATTTTAAGTTTGTTGGCTATACATGTAAATTTAGAAAGTATGTGTATGTATATGTACATGTATATTAACATGTACATGCGTACATGTGTAGGTGGGACGGAATTAAGCAAATTTTGCTAGTAGTGTACATTGCATTGTAATTGCTAAACCTTTCACATGTTGTAGACTGCCAAAATTGTTCAAATTAGTACATGTAGACTGTAGTACATTAACATGTACACAACACATATACATGTGTACATGTACAGTATGGAAAGGTTTCATTTTTCATTTACGTTTTTTGGGTCTTTATTCAAGCAGAGGGCGATGAACTCTTTAAAACTTTTAGAATAATTCCCGAGGAGCTCTGGTTTCGGTATTAGGAATAAAACTCTCATGGGATGAAGATCAGCATGAGGAGGCTGGCCTTGTGCTAGTTCAATAGCTGTGATACCTAGCGACCATACATCAGCCTAGGGAGGGAGAGGGGGGGAGGGAGGGAGGGAGGGAGGGAGAGGGAAAGAGAGAGAGAGAGTACTTCTTGTACAGTATAATAATCATAAAACCTACTTCTGGTTGCTCTCATAAGAATGTTTCTCTTCTTCAATTAATATATTTAATAATCTAATGAGACCAGATGAAGCCATAGGACTCACAGTCCCCTGTACTGTAGGGACCACCTTACACTCTAATGTAACATGTTCATAACTAGTGGGTGGAGAAATGGGCGTGGTCTATTATTAAGGGCAGGGCTTACTTTAAAGGATCGTTTAGTTTTGGGAATTGATTGAAAACAGATAACTTTAGTGGAGCATTTCTGTGTGTGGGCGGAGGCAATGGTGGTTAATTAAAGTGGGTGTGGTTACTTACTTTATCAATTTCTTCAAAACAAGAGAAAATGAGACCAACAAAATGACGACCCATCAACTGGTAATTAGCCTGAGTACGAACATCTGAAAACATGAAATGTACATGTATACATGTAATAATAATAATAATAATAAATACATGTACATGTAAATGTAGTAGATCAATACATATTATACAGGGTTTTTGGGCTGGTTCTTTAGCAACTTTAAAAATTCGTAAAAAATCCAATTTTTATCAGAATCAGCTCAAACTTTCTACACAACATAAGAACATGTATATGTATTAGAGCTGGGCAATAGTTTCGAATATATTCACTATCGTGATAGTATTTAAGCTATCGTGATAGTGGATCTAGCCAGCCAGTCTAGGCATGCTCTGTGCTATAACCACATCTTTAGCAATTAAGTGTTATAGTCATGGCAATGGTGTAGCAAAATTTGAGTGATATTTGGTAGAGCTTTATACAAGGGTTCAGTGAAGCAGGCCATGTTGTAAATGAACAATGGTTATGCTTACTAGTTAAACAACACATCAAGCAACACATCAAGCGTGTACATAACAATATGCTACATTTATTGCATTGTTGAGTTGTATCATTTTAATTTAAAATTAATAAACTAAACACATAAAAGCTATTATATTGTGATAGTTTCACTATCGGGATAGTAATTAAGGCAAATATCGTGATAGTAATTTTATCACTATCGCCCAGCTCTAATATGCATCAGGAAATGTAATAAAAATTGAGAATTCTCAACTTTTCATTTTTGGCAAAATTTGGACAGTGACCCTGTACTATAGTACAGGGACTTTTGCCCAATTTCGGAGTAAATTAAAAAATTTATAAACAAGCGTAACAGTGTAAAAATATTCCTATAATTGTTTCACCACCTTGCAAGTACAGCTAGGATCTTATTAAGACTTATGAAGGTTCTCTCTACCTTCTACTGCTACCAGAAAAGACTTTAGACAGTATCTCTATGTTCTTTCACTGTTAGAAAGCTCATAACTTTGTCCCATGTGCAAACCACCATTTTGCTTGCAGTGACCACACCCACTTACGTAGCGTGGGCGGGTGGTTGCTAAGGCTTGTTATTTCTCCAATACAACATGTATAGAAGAAATGTAAGTGTGGACATACAATCAAATATATATCACACGTGGGTGAATCAATTATAGGACGACCTGGGCGCTACGCCCCCAGGTCATAAAAACTGCAATTTTGATCGGAATCAGCTCAAACTTTCTACACAACATAAGAACATTTGTATGCATCAGGAAATGTAATAAAAATTGAGAATTCTTAACTTTCATTTTTGGCAAAATTTGGCCCGTGATACTGAGTACAGGGACTTTTGCCCGATTTTAGAGTAACTTTTAAAATTTGTAAAAAATGCAATTTTGATCGGATTTAGCTCAAACTTTCTATGCAATGTAAGAACATTTATAGGCATCAGAAAATCTAATAAAAATGGAAAATTCTTTACTTTTTATTTCTGATGAAATACCCTGTACTGTATCTTAAGCCAAATAATAATGAACACACTTTTCGCTGACTGAAAAACTTGAATTATTTTACCAGTACACATTATGTTTAGACAATAATAAATCCATAAAACCAATCAAACACTATTATACATTACTACTATTAGCCCCGCCCCTTGCCCCTCCTACCATACCTACATGTGAAGGCCATACAGTAATATGAGGATGACTGTGATACCAACCCACCACTTGTACTGTTCTACTCATCCTCTCACTCAAGGCCTCAGCTTCAATGGCTCCTGATGACAGCTACTCTGGAGATATCTCTACTCTGTCAGGTTGTTTATCCAGTCTCCTCATCATGTACAGTGAAAACACTTGAACTACAGCAACTTCTCCTTCTTCTATTATCTGCAATACATACGGACAGACTATACTAATAATAATGGAGGATCTTCCTCTCACTTCTCCTAGTAATAGACCCATCACTTCTTCTCTTTCAGTGGACATGGCGTGAGTGAGACAGCAAAGATATGTATCACAAGTTAGCTCTACCCTAACGGCCGCCATTTTGATTAGTTTATAATGACGTCATTTGCCACACCTTGTTTTATTATTAACCAGCCCCACCCTGATCTTCTTGCAGACGCAATGGCTACCAAAAGCAACAGCAGCTTTCCTTCTCCTTCTCTCTTCACTTCTCCATTGACTATTAGTAATAATCCATTAACTGTAGTCTTTAGTATATTTATATATTATGTTTTATAGATCAACTTATTGATGTACTTGATCTGTTAAAGAGATGTGGTTTCCCTCAGACAAGATGGCATGAGCTGGGACTGAGACTAGGACTACACAAGAACACACTGGACGCCATTGAAAGGAATCATCCTGGTGATGTATATCGATGCTTGACAGAGACTCTCTCCCAGTGGTTGTCCAGAGCTGATAATGTTGAGAGTAAAGGAGGAGCTACCTTTGACTCACTGTCAGATGCTCTTAAATCTATGAATGAGAATGCTGCAGCTGACAAGTTAGATCAAGAGAGTAAGTTAATATCACTAATTGTATTAGTATTGACTGTGTGTGTGTATTCTATAGAACGTAATGCTATGATCAGTGGTAATGATATCAAAGGAACCAATGATGTACACAGTACTGCTACTGGTGAGTGTATAAATATACTCAATAATTGATTATTAAGACTATATCATAATTCATAATTCAGTATACCATGTACAGATACAACAAATAATGTTAAATGAATGAATAATCTTTATTATACTCCTGGGAAATTATGAATTTTAATTTCAAAGCTACTGAAGCTAATTTTTGCTCTTTTGTCAACTATAGGATCAACTCCTCCTACATTACCTTCACAATATTCTTCTCCAAAAAATCCACCACAGCCACCACCATCATCGCCTAAACCAACTCAGTCTCAAGTTTCATCACCAGGTCAACTTGATACAATAGGAATGGTACCCCAGCAACAAGAGGAGAAGAAGGATCCATCATCATTAGAGCCTATGGAAGATCCAGCAATGTCATCAGAAAATATTACACAACTGCCACCTGTACCATCATCGCCTAAACCAACTCAATCTCAAGTTTCATTACCCGGTCAACTTGATACAACAGCAACAGCCTGGGTGTCCCAACAACATAAAGGCCCATTATCGTTAGAGCCTATG
>NW_003546864.1:35575-36881 GCF_000090795.2 Amphimedon queenslandica
CTACTCCTACTACTGTCATCCTCTCACCAACTGCAAAATCTATTTACACAGCACGTATTGACTATCATGGAATATGGAGTCATCATCTTTCATTCAGTGAGAGAGAGCAGCTGGAGATATATGAGAAGTGGAGTAGTTTTGAGTGGAAAGGAAGATCCTTGGTGTCTGGTGATGAGGGAGTCATTCCTAGTAGTTGTGTTTACTCAATGTTGGAGTCACTTCAATTGTTAGAGTTTATACTGTCAGTGGAAGAAGTGTCCCTTCCTATTCTACAGAAGATAAGGAATGATTCATCTAGTAATCATGAGAAAGCTTCTCTTTTCTTGGAGACTATTAATGATGATCCTATTATGATATCTGCACTGAGACAAGACAAGGAAAAACATGATATAGGTAATATTTGTGTACAGTATATTTGTGTATACTGTAGTACACTGTTGTACTGTATGTACACATTACATGTGTGTATGTATGTACATATGTATTGTGTGTGTGTATTTGTTTATTGGTTGTAGTGACAACTAGCAAGTTGTGTGTGTTTGTATATACACATGATGTGAATATGTGTATTATTATGTACATACATGTATATAAGTATAATCCTTTGGTTTATATTAGGAGTCACTGGGAGTGTGGGCTTGTACAGTGACAGTGTATCCCTTTACTCTCCATCTCCAGTTCAGTGTAATGAAGTGATTAGTAATATTAATAATAATCATGAGGTGATTAGACTTGAGCACTCATCTACTAATAGTACAGTATCTCTACTATCATCAACGAAACTGCATACACTAAACCTGAGGAGACTTGAGATATACCACTCTCCATTGACTAATGATTGTATCCAGTACTTGTGTATACTACTAACTAATAATAAAACAATACAAGAACTAGAGGTCAGTTACCACTCCATTAGTGATAGAGGAGTTACTAATATCTGTCAAGCACTTGAACACAACTCTACACTTACCTCATTAAATCTTTCTAATAATCCTCTCATCACTTCTACTAGTGGACAGGCTCTTTCTCACCTTCTCCTCAATAACTCATCACTAGTTGAACTGGATCTAAGGAGTACTTCATTGTCTACTGAGTCAATACTACTCATCCTCCAGTCACTAATGGATAATAATATAGAGATACTCAGGCTAGATGAGCGACGCAAAGAGACTTGTATTAATACTTATCCTAACTATCACCTCATACAAGACAGACATGGGGTCAATTACATTAGAAAGTAATATATTACTATTACTATTAACTAGAAAAAAATTCTATTACTATTACAATTACATGTTTAGTAGAT
>NW_003546864.1:36891-41190 GCF_000090795.2 Amphimedon queenslandica
GACAGACATGGGGTCAATTACATTAGAAAGTAATATATTACTATTACTATTAACTAGAAAAAAATTCTATTACTATTACAATTACATGTTTAGTAGATGTAAATGTAATATATTACTATTACTATTACTCCACTAATTTCATTATTACTATTACTATTACTGCATATGCATGACTAAATGTAATCTAATTATATTACGATTACATTATAATTTCAAATCAATTCTCGTTAAAGCAAATGACCATTACATTTTATACTTATAAGTTTCTCAAAAACAGTATCAGAAAGTCTGCATCATTCCGGTCTAAAAAATTTCCCTCCTATACTGAATACCACTGGAGCAGATGAACCTTTTGTCAGAGCAGACAGACTTGAATGCACATACATGTACCTGTACATGTACATTGAATACTTGTACAATAATGTATTACAATATGTACAATTACTATTATATTACTATTACTTAACTGTCTTCTACTATTACAATTACTATTACTTGGCTTTTTGATTCCTCCATTACTATTACTATTACAATTACTTTAAAACATGTAATCTTTACTATTACTATTACTATTATCTATTACTATTACCCCATGTCTGATACAAGACAGAGTATACTAGTGGGATTAATCACTCTTTGCGATCTTGTGTATCTTCACCAAGCGACCAATGCCAACCAATCAAAATCCACACCATGACATTATTTTTTAACATTATTTATATGTAAGCTATGTGTAATTATTATTACTCAAATATTTAGACATAATTTCTGGTGCTCAAAAGAATTTTTTATAAACACGATATTTATTGTATACAAGGAGTACAATGTATCGGAAGAAGGCAGAAGATTACTGATTCAGTATTTAAAAGCTAAAAAAAGCGTTTTTTAAAAAAAAAAAAGCTAAATAGTGAAGTCATTTAGTCATGCACTTGGTTCTACAACCGGCTCTAATGGATTGATAGTGGAAGATTACTGACTCAATATCTACAGTGTATTAGCCATGCCCTTTAACTCAAAGTTATTAACATTACACTTCTTTAATACAAAAATGAAAGTAAGAGTAGTAATTAATAATAATAATAATAATAATAATAATAATAATACGGAACTTTACAAAAATTGGCATGAGCTGTAAAATGTGAGAAAATTGCTGAACATTCCAACATAACAAAATGTATGCAGTTTCCTCTTCTTCTCTGTATAATAATAATAATAATAATAATAATAATGTGTACTGACAACAACAATAATAATAATATTAATGATAATAATAATATTTCAGTTTACAAGACAGTGGCTCACATTGACCTAATAATAAATAAAATGAATAAATTAAATTAATATCATTATACAAAGTACATGTACGTGTATAAAAAGTGATAAAATTTGATAATTATTCACTATATAAAAAGGTTTGGTTTGGTGGTTAAAAATATTGACATACGTACATGTATGCTAAATTGGAGACTAAAATTTTGGACCTCAATTTGCCAAATTCACAATAGCCAACCATTCACATTACTGGTTATTAATTATTATTACAAGGTAGCTATTAACTACTGGTTATTTACTAATTAGTTATTAAGTACTAGTTATTAAGTACTGGTTATTACCTTCTTTGAAGTTGTGTTACTAGACACTTAATAAATATTTCACTAAACCCAGGATTAGATGACTCCAGTAGTTCAAAGGCTCTCTCCAGTTCTTCAATGGCCAGGTTACTCCGTCTGTCAGGTGAGGGCACTTCTCTCTCTGGACTATTACCAGATCCTCCTCCTTCAAACGCTTCAGATTTTAACTAAAAACAACAACAACAACAACAACAACAACATGTTCATAATAATGACAGCTGGTTTCTGTTTATTCTATTTTCCTCACAATATTTCCCAAACTAAAGTCCATTAGTCCACATCAAAACAATCCATGTACATGTACATATGATAAGCTAAACCTTTATCCATTAATCTATACATGTACATGTATAATCATAAAAAAGGCTAAGTACTACTTCACAGTTGCTCTACTTTTGCACAGGTACATGTACATGTAGTTCAGTGCTCCTTCACTGCGCATGCTTACTGCAACAGCAGCTTGACAGTGGAAGACTGTAGCTTGACAGTAGCACGACAGTAGAATGAAGCAAAAAAAACATCTTAAACGGCTTCTAGAAGGAGTGAGTAGCATTATAGATGAACTTTGAGAGAACAGACAGCCAAAGAAGCATCTACAAGTTCTACTACAGTACATGTGACTGGGTGGGATCGCAGCATAACACAGCGAAGAGTAACGAAGAGTAGCAAGGTAAAACAGCAGCTACCTACAAATCACCTTTAAAATTCTCTCCTCTATTGTACATGTACTGTACCGTATAGCGCTTTATTTTGGCGATTTTGTAGTAAAATTGTACATGTAATTGGCAGTTTTTAATTTGGCAATTTTTAATGTTTTATCATCTTGTTAATAAAACATTATTATTAATAATTTTGTGCTTACTCTGTTCATGACAGGGTGAATGATCCGGTCAATAACTGGTATAACTGGTTCAACTGGTCTGACTGGTTCTACTCCTTCCATTGACTGGTCACTGAGTCTACTGTCAGGATCTGATACTCTTTCATCATCCTGTGGATAATAATAATAATAATAATAATTAATAATAATAAAATAAATAAGTACATGTACATGTACATGTACAGTAAACTAAATTAATTGTGAATTCTCTCCTTTTCATTTTTAGCAATTTTTTTGAATAACTCTAAAATTTTGACAAGCGAAAACCCATTAGTTCCATTGTCACAAAATCCGTGACAAGCGAAAACCCATTAGTTCCATTGTCACAAAATTTGGTCCAATACCGTGAACTGTATATGGTACAGGAACTTTGGCCTGATTTTGGAGCAACTTTTATGTATGTACATGTATTACTATTATTATTATCATTATTATTATTATTATTATTATTATTATTATTATTATTATTATCATTATTATTATTATTATTATTATTATTATTATTATTATTATTATTATTATTAATTACGTTGCTAGTGAGATTGGTTGATAATCCATTAATAGGTCCATTACTAACAGGAGCAGGAGGAGTTGGTACTGGTACTGGAACTGGGCTGGTCTCCTCTTTATTGAAGAGCCTAGGAGCCTCTGAAGTTGAGGTCTCTCTTACTGTATCAAACTTCCAATCAGGAGGATCAGTGGTATCATCATCACCTCTGTGTACCCTAATGGGGAATGAATCATGAGAATGTGAATTAATCACTGATCAGTATCAATCAAATTTGATCAACCATTGATCAGTATCAACCAATCACTGGTCAATTCAAATCAAATACTGTAAACCCAAATAATTTAACAACCTTCATGCTAACGTTTTTGCAATGGTGGGTACAACATATTAATGTCCAATAACTTTAACAATTTTTACAATCACTGTACACGTGTACATGTATTATAAACCCAATGCATATTAACATTCATGTACGTCTTTTAAGTTAACAAAAGTAGGCCAATGGTTAAAATAGTTAAAATTTAATGAATAGTAATTTGATCAGAGACAATCAAGTATCAAACAATCATTGATCAGTATCAATCAATAACTGATCAGTATGAATCATTAACATACTTTGATCTGCTGGTGTCTTCAGAGTCAGAGTCGCTGTTCTCTCCTGATGCCTTCCACCTCTTGTACCGGTCGATCAGGTCAACCAGACAGGAGGTCTTCTTAGCGTGTTTTATGAACTTGTGACGTAACAAATCACGAGCACTGGGTCTCTGGAAATGTACATGTAAATAAAAACTATTTTAACCAAAAAGAGTTTGTTGGCTATGCATGTACACGTAAATTTAGAAAGTATGTGTATGTACATGTACATGTACATGCGTACAATGCCGTACATGTGTAGGTGGGACGGAATTAAGCAAATTTTGCTAGTAGTAGTACATTGCATTGTAATTGCTAAACCTTTCACATGTTGTAGACTGCCAAAATTGTTCAAATTAGTACATGTAGACTGTAGTACATTAACATGTACACAACACATATACATGTGTACATGTACAGTATGGAAAGGTTTCATTTTTCATTTACGTTTTTGGGGTCTTTATTCAAGCAGAGGGCGATGAACTCTTTAAAACTTTTAGAATAATTCCCGAGGAGCTCTGGCGGGTTTGATTTTGGTATTAGGAATAAAACTCTCATTGGATGAAGATCAGCATGAGGAGGCTGGCCCTGTGCTAGTTCAATAGCTGTGATACCTAGGGACCATACATCAGCCTAGGGAGGGA
>NW_003546864.1:41670-44905 GCF_000090795.2 Amphimedon queenslandica
GGATTATTATTCATAATAATAACCACTACCACCCACACTCATTAATAATATACAGTCAATCCTGTCTATTCCGGACACCTTGGTACCCAATAATACCCTAGCTCCTGATTATGAACCTGTCCTTATTTCAGAGGTTCATTAATACACATTACTATTGTATTGGGACTGATACTACCCCTCCTCATTATAGAGGTGTCCTTATTTTAGAGTGTCCACGATAGGAGGAGGCTATACTGTATACATGTACATGTAAGAGCAGTACCTTTAAATAGGATCCATAGTATCTCGTTACGTGGGCACTGTCACACTGAGAAAGGATGGTAATCTCTTGCTGTATGTCCTCAATCTCATCTTCAGCTTCTTCCAAGTCAATGATCTTAAAAGCAAGGACCTCTTTATTTTGATTATCGATACTACGCAACAAATAAACAACAAACAAAACGACAATAATCATTAACGATTGTTCCTCCACTCCCTCCCTCACTCTCTTTTCCAAGTTTTCTTGATTACTTATGTACATATACATATATATATACACTGTAGAGTGCCTTACCCTTTAAATACTTCACCAAAAGATCCTTTCCCAATCTTTTCCAGTCGAGTAAAGAGTACCTCGGGGTCTGCTGACTTACCCTAGCAGTACAGAGTGAGGAGAGACTCGTTAGAAGGGACAGACTTACCAGAGGAGTCGCCATAAGAGAAGGAATATCTCAGGGAGAGAGCAAAATTGTCACACGCCCACTGATTCAGTGTATGTTTTGATACAAACAAGTTGGGCGTGGTCACTAAATCACGTGATCAACAGTATTCATTTTGACGTTTCACATGACATCATAGGATTCTTGTGACGTCATTGTTTGCTCACGTGACTTTCCAATTACACTTGGGCGGGGCTGGGAATTAGGGAGAGATCAGAAAATAGGGCCAGGAACTGAACGGGTCGAGAGAGTGACGGATCGGGTCAAAGACAGGGACTGGTAGCCTATTACTGAGTTCTCTTTCTCGCTACACTCCTCCAGTCCGTGGAACAATTAGCAAATTATAAGTGAGACACTTTAAATATAGTTTGTAATCACTTTAGTACGTGTATTTCCATGTATTCCACGTTATAAAGTTAGCTAATGAGGCGCTGTAGGCTCTGTGTCACATTCCAGGCCCATTTCCTTGCATATTACATGTACTTTAACACTTTCTAAAAATAGTAACATTGATGTTCTAAAAATAGAACACATGCCATTCTTTCATAATACACTCATGCATACTCACTCACAAACAACCAGATATAGTGAATTGCTCATTTTTGTTATAGTAGAGACCAAGAGATGGCTAAGACAGAAAGAGATATTAAATGTGTTGTTGTTGGAGATGGATCTGTGGGTAAAACCTGTATGTTAATATCCTATACTACTAACTCATTCCCTGGAGAATATGTCCCTACTATGTAAGTGAGTGATTGAGGTAACCTTCTCTCTTTAAATCACTACCATCTCTTGTATAAACTTGATTATGTACTATATACTATTGTGTATACTCTCTTTCCTCTTCTCTCTCTCTCTCTCTCTCTCCCTTCAGTTTTGATAATTACACAGCTAACGTTTTCGTGGATGGTAGACCGATAAGTTTAGGACTTTGGGACACGGCTGGACAAGACGATTACGATAGGCTCCGCCCACTCTCGTATCCAGACACTGATGTATTTTTAATATGTTTTTCACTTGTCAATCCAAACTCGTTTGCAAATGTGGCCGATAAATGGTGGCCTGAAATCGGTCACCATGCACCAGGTAAGAGGAGGAGAGGGAGAGAGAGAGAGGGGGGGAAGGAGAGAGAGAGAGGGGGGAGGGAGGAGAGAGAGATTATTAAGATGTGACTGATACTGTAAGAAAGATAAAGATATATATTCATATCTTGTAAGATGTAATGATAGAATCTTTAAATGATCTACTACAGATACCATCATAATATCTAGTATACTTGCCAATACATGTACACTGATTATCATTGATAATATTTATAATTAAAGTCTTGTTTTGTCTTCTCTCCCTAGGTGTGCCTAAGATACTAGTTGGTACAAAATTGGATTTACGAGACAACATGGGGGAACTAGAACGACTTCGTTCCAGAAACCAAAAGCCAATAGCGATAACACAAGGAGAGGCCATGAGAAAAAAGATTGGTGCCATATCGTACAAGGAGTGCTCAGCTCTGACACAAGCTGGGCTAAAAGATATATTTGATGAAGCGATCAAAGTGGTCCTGTTTCCAGAGCAACAGAAAAAGAAGAAATCAAAGTGTCTCATTCTTTAGTCCATGACCTCAAGATATTAATAATAATAATTATGGTAACAAAATAATAATAATAATACTAATACTTGCTATTGATTTTACATTAAAATGAAACATTCACGCTTTCAGTAAAAATGGACTCTCTCATGTGTTTCAAAATATCTTATGTATTTGTATGAATTTCTCTCACTATCTCTCTCTCTTTTTCTTTTCATTTATTATAAGCTGTTGTTTTTGTTTATTTTTGTCTGTCAATTCAAACAACATCTCGTCCTATTCTGGTAGTTTTAATAATTATACTTTAATAATAATAAAACAATAATCATTATTTTCATTCTCTAATCATCACGTGGGTGTGGCTGTTTTGACGTCACACTATTATTACAATTATGACGTAATCGTGGTCAGCCCTGATAATTATTGAATTGATTCCAAAATTCCAACTTAATGGCGATGGGCCGAAGGGGAATATCTAAGCAACCTGTCCTTTTGATTGGCGTTTGTGTCTTTGGGGCCTGTCTCCTACGTAAGACTGGCCTTCTCTTTCTATAATAGTTTTATTTTCCCCCTTTAGTGTTTCTCTTCATGAGAGGTAGGCCAGCTAAACCCGCCCCAGAGACTGAGCGCTCACCCTCTACTGCTACTGGTCTGGATCACCTCAATACTGTAGCCACGACTGCCAAAAAGTAAATATAATATGTTTCCCTTATTTATTAATTTATTTGTTTATTAAAGTGATGACAATGAGCTCAAGTCACAGATCAAGGAAGCGATCAATGAGGTGAGTATTAATAATAATAATTTATTATTATTATTCATTAAGGGGCGAACCCATCAAGCAAAGCTGCTGTGTACATGTACATACAATAGATCTTGATGTAGTTATAGGCTAATGTTGATGTTAATACTACTCCATCATTGTATGACTGAGCTCAGAACTTAACATGGC
>NW_003546864.1:45070-47532 GCF_000090795.2 Amphimedon queenslandica
AATAGCCAAAGCTAATAAACAATTAATAATGAGTAATTTGTATATAAATATATTTGTTTGCTCATGTCCACCCACACAGTGTTGTTAATTATTAATAATTGTACATTACGTATGCATTAATATTGGATATTAATAGTTTATGTGGAATTATACAAAATTATTAAATTAATTATTAAATATCACCCTTTCTAATGTAAGCATATAAATTTTACTCTGATTGACAGCCATTTGCCAAATAATAAAAACCTATTGTTTTGACATGTACATGACCTCAAATTAAAATCTCCTAATCACCAAATATGTAACAGTTTGCAAAAAACCTTTTAACACTACCAGCTGTAATTAGTCGAACTGGCAAGAGGCCAATACTTACAATGTACAGTGTATGAGTGTGTAGTGTGTGTGTGCCAAAACTTACAATGAATGGACTGTAATCTGTCAAGTGTCAATTTCCCACCAATGATATCAATATTATCACTGTTAGATCTAGAGGGAGTTTAGGAGAGTTTTGGTCTCCCATATTTGGCCTATGGCGTCTTGAAATATACCATTCTTAGTTAGATTGGTCTCTCAATTCATACGTTTGTATCTAACAGTTATTATATTATTATTATTAATAGGCTAACCACAATATTGAACGAAGATTGACCAACCTTGAGCAAACGTATGTCACTAATTAATTAACATTATTATTATTATTATTATTATTATTATTATTATTATTATTATTATTATTATTATTAGTGCCAGTATATATAAAACGAAAGGAACATACACTCCCCCAGTATCACAGAACACATACCCAAAAGTGAAGAACTTAAACGAGGACCAGCGAAAGAGGATTCTAGTGACAGGAGGTGCTGGGTTTGTTGGGTCTCATTTAGTGGATCAGTTAATGTTGCAAGGACACGAGGTCACTGTAGCTGATAACTACTTCACTGGGAGGAGAAGGAACGTACAGCACTGGTAAGTACAATTTAATAAGTTCAATCCTGTCTATTCCGGACACCTTGGGACCCAATAATACCCTAGCTCCTGATTATGAACCTGTCCTTATTTCAGAGGTTCATTAATACACATTACTATTGTATTGGGACTGATACTACCTGTCCTCATTATAGAGGTGTCCTTATTTTAGAGTGTCCACAATAGGAGGAGGTTATACTGTGTACATGTTGTAATGTGTAATGGAGTACATGCTTTTTTGTTTTCATAATTTGACAGGATTGGCCATCCTAATTTTGAACTGCTGCATCATGATGTTGTTGAACCACTAATGATAGAAGGTATTTTAATCTATTATTATTATTATCATTTTTTGTTAGTTGATCAGATATACCATTTGGCGTCCCCAGCCTCTCCAGTGAAGTATATGTATAATCCAGTGAAGACCATTAAGAGCAACACCATTGGAACCATTAATGTACTAGGTATGAGTATGCACTGTATTGTACAGTGTATGTGTATTGTGATGGGAAATGTTATAGTGCATGAGGTGTAATAAAAATTTGAGATGATTTTGGAGCCATTTTTTGGAAAAACCATGGGCTATATAGCCTTGGGTACTTTTCAGAATTTTGACGTTTTCTTAAAATGTCTGTAACTTGAAAAATTGAAGTCGGAATCAGCTCAAACTTTCTAGACAGCATAAGGACATCAATATGTATCAGAAAATGTAATAAAAATTTGGGGTGATTTCGGAGCCATTTTTTGGAAAAAACCATGGGCTATTATAGAATTTTGACGTTTTCTTAAAATGTCTGTAACTTGAAAAATTGAAGTTGGAATCAGCTCAAACTTTCTACACAGCATAAGGACATCAATATGTATCAGAAAATGTAATAAAAATTTGGGGTGATTTCGGAGCCATTTTTTGGAAAAAACCATGGGCTATAGCCTTGGGTACTTTTCAGAATTTTGACGTTTTCTTGAAATGGCCGTAACTTGAAAAATATTTATCGGAATCAGCTCAAACTTTTTACACTGCATAAAGACATCAATATGTATCAGAAAATGTAATAAAAATTTGGGGTGATTTCGGAGCCATTTTTTGGAAAAAACCATGGGCTATAGCCTTGGGTATTTTTCAGAATTTTGACGTTTTCTTGAAATGGTCGTAACTTGAAAAATATTTATCGGAATCAGCTCAAACTTTTTACACAGCATAAGGACATCAACATGTATCAGAAAATGTAATAAAAATTTAGGGTGATTTTGGAGCCATTTAAAAAAAAACCATGGGCTATAGCCTTGGGTACTTTTTAGAGTTTTGACGTTTTCTTAAAATGGCCATAACTTGAAAAATTAGAGTCGGAATCATCTCAAACTTTCTACACAGCATAAGTACATCAATATGTATCAGAAAATGTAATAAAAATTTGGGGTGATTTCGGAGCCATTTTTTGGAAAAAACCCATGGGCTATAGTCTTGGGTATTTTTCAGAATTTTGACGTTTTCTTGA
>NW_003546864.1:48403-52351 GCF_000090795.2 Amphimedon queenslandica
TATTTTTCAGAATTTTGACGTTTTCTTGAAATGGCCGTAACTTGAAAAATATTTATCGGAATCATCTCAAACTTTCTACACAGCATAAGTACATCAATATGTATCAGAAAATTTAATAAAAATTTGGGGTGATTTTGGAGCCATTTTTTGAAAAAAACCATGGGCTATAGCCTTGGGTACTTTTTAAAATTTTGAAGTTTTCTTAAAATGGCCATAACTTGAAAAATTAGAGTCGGAATCATCTCAAACTTTCTACACAGCATAAGTACATCAATATGTATCAGAAAATGTAATAAAAATTTGGGGTGATTTCGGAGCCATTTTTTGGAAAAAACCATGGGCTATATATAGTACAGGGCAGAGGGTAACTGTAACTGTCCAAATGAAAAGTCACTACCTCTCCCTCTCTCTCCTCCAGGTTTGGCTAAGAGAGTAAAGGCTAGAGTCCTCTTTGCATCAACATCAGAAATATATGGAGACCCTGAAGTAACTAATAATAATAATAATAATAATAATAATAATAATAATAATAATAATAATAATGCTATTAATCATGATGCTAATTACTAGGAGCATCCCCAGAAGGAGACCTATTGGGGTCATGTTAATACGATTGGTCCCAGAGCTTGTTACGATGAGAGCAAGAGAGTAGCAGAGACCCTCATGTATGCCTACTCTAAGAGAGACCATATTGATGTACGAGTGGCCAGGATATTCAATACCTATGGCCCCAGGATGCACATGTATGATGGTAAGATACTGTATGTGTGCTGTTACAATATGAGATACTGTTATTGTGTTACCACGTATTCGTGGCCCAAAATTTTTGTGAATTTTGCATTTTTTTTTCAAAACCTTCAAAATTAAAATTCACAAAAATCAATTTAATATGATTCATCACGGCCAGCTGTACATGCAATGTGGTGAAAGCAATTATAAGAATATTTTTATACTTATTCTAAATTGCTGGGGGAGAGAATTCTTTATTTTGTTTTTCTTCCTTAGGTCGTGTGGTTAGTAATTTCATTGTCCAAACATTAAATGGTCATCCACTAACAGTCTATGCTCCAGGGAATCAAACACGATCGTTCATGTATGTGAGTGACCTCGTTAGTGGACTAATGAAACTGATGAACAGTAATTATTCATTGCCCTGTAACCTGGTACGCTATTAATTAATAATGTATACTGTATATCGGGTATATTTCAATGCATGAAAAGTCGTGGAAATATTAAGTTCAATGATGGAATAATTCGGAAGCCTTTTATATTCCGAAAATATTTTACAACCACCTGGCCTGGTAAGCCAATCGAAGCATTTGCTGACTTCTCCACTTCTGAATCAACCTTAGCAACACTTCTAACTGGCAAAGAAGGCTCTTTATGGCCTTTGAGTTAGAAGCCATGAAGCCATGGATAGTTATGAAGCCACGTGTTCATAATAATTGTACAATACCACATATCTTCTATTCCTTTTTATTCGCATATTTTAAAATTTCATAATATTTATTTTCGCAATGGATTACTTTTTCCGAAATTATTAATGCATTGAAATATACCCGATATACGGTACTGTAGTTATACTACTCAATGACACTTGAGTATTGAATTGAATCCACCAAATGCAATTTTTCCAAATTTAACAGTCATCAATATTTTTAACTGATATTACCTCATAATATATGTGCTTGGGTAAGAAAATTTGGCTGATTGGTAGTTCAAAATAAAACTGCCAATATTATGACCATCGATAATAATCTCAATGATGGGCAGATCCCATCATGAGCACGTGATACTGAAAAAAATGCCAAAATGACAGTATTTCTCACTATTTCAGTCAAGACTGTGGGTAAGGAGCAGCTTAAAGAAAAGACAAGATAGTAAATCATCAAATTAAGAGACCACCATTATTATATTTAGGCAGTTTTGATGTAAAACGCCAAGTTTTAGACAGCCAAATTTTCCGGCTATACAGTACTAAGTATCATAATGTACATGTATTAATGTATTACATGTATAGTGTATAATGTCTTATTGATAGGGTAATCCAGAGGAGCACACTATACTGGAGTTTGCTCAACTGGTTCAAGATATAACTGGAGTTAAAGGGAAAGTGTCAATGAAGAAGAGTCAACAGGATGATCCACACAAGAGGAAACCTGATATCACTGTTGCTAAGACACAGCTGGGATGGGAACCAAAAGTAATAATAATAATGATGATGATGATTGATGGTGATTGATGATAACTTGAAAAATTGATTAGTCAGAATCAGCTCAAACTTGCTACATAACATAAGGGCATCAATTTAGAGCTTCCATACTTTTAAACACTGATTTCAATTAGCATCATAGATTACTTGTAATTACCAATGATAGTGATATTCCTTTTGATTATTTCATAATTATCATTTTTATTAGGTCTCACTAAGAGATGGTATTCTAAAGACCACTGCATACTTCAGGAAAGAGCTTGGACTAGTGAACAATGAACAAGAACAATAGCACACACACACAAACTGCATTCATTGATTATTAATGCAACCTTTATTTGTGATACTTTTAAATTTAAACACATACACAGACACTCATGAGTCTATTCACATGTACTGGCAACAATAGCTTAAAGTTGACAAGACATGTTGCAGTATGATACAGATCTACCTACTACATGCATTGTCAATGGATCAATGTGTACTTCAAGTTGTACATTTCATACTGAGGAGAGTTCAAATGAGTCACATTTTGTAGAAAAAGGTGTCTAGCTACTGCAGCCTTTAAATCAATGCATGTATGTACACTGTGCTCTAGCTGGTATAGGACTGAGTGGTGTACAGTGTCAGTTTGTAGCTGAGGTGTATTAATTACTATCATCACTTCTATAGAGTCTATTCACTTCTACTGGCACTAATATTATAAAAATTTCAAAATTCTAAAAATTGCCCATGGCCTCAAAGCAATTTTTAAAGATTCTGTAGTGATACTACAGTGTTATTACTATTATCACTCTGAAGTCTATTCACTTCTACTGGCACCAATATTAATTAGCCTAAAGTTGGCAAGACATGTTGCAGTTCGATAAGATTGACATGTACATGTTTCTATCACATGTACATATTCAAACAATGGACCATTGTCATCAGTAGTCAATAGGCCATTTTTTAAAATTGGCAAAATCCTGAAAAAATACCCTGAACTACTAACGTACCGGTATCTCATGGTCTTTTTTTAAAAGGCTCTAAAATCAAACAAATTTTTATTAAATTTTCTAATACATATTGATGTACTTATGCTGTGTATATAAAGTTTGAGCTGATTTCGACTTGAATTTTTCAAATTATGGCCATTTTAAAATAAGAAAATGCCAAAATTCTGAAATTACCCAAGGCTATTAGTAACGCGGTAGCGTTACTAAGTAGGATTCACCCCCTAACAAAATGGCTGCCACGACTTTTGCAGCCTTGCTATACCGGGAAAACGAGCTCCTATGCTTACCAGACTTTATAGAGGACCTTATCTTGACCAGAGGACTCCATTGGTACCACTAGCGTGGCTCTAGGCCCTGTATAAGAGGAAATTCAAAAATCGGCGAACCGGCCGTTTTGTTCAGCCACCTTTTTTCATCTTCATCATCATCTTCATCATCATCATCATCAAGTCCTGTCAATCCAGTTGTCGGTGTGTATCTTGGTATTAGTTGATGCTGCAAGGATAATTCTTACACCAATCTACTCCAAAAGTCTATGCGCAGGTCCATGTCCCATCAAACCAATCTTCAAGAAAGGAAAAAGTGATACTATGACTGCTGGATTATACCATCTTAGCTACATGCCGCCATTTTGGTAATTAAAGAAGCATGTGCTCCAAAATTTGGGTGTGGTCGCGCATGCTCAGATCTGCAGCTCTAATTAATCGGATGTAAAATTTAAAAGTGAAAGAGTCAAGGTAG
>NW_003546865.1:0-4071 GCF_000090795.2 Amphimedon queenslandica
GTTTCTGTGGGCAACTTTTGTGACGCTTCTTACCATCAAAAATAAAGCTATGGTAATCTTCAGGGTCAAGTTGCATAATAATATCTCTTGCAAAATAAAACATCATAGCTGCATCTTTCAAATGATCTTGATGCGCATTCTCAGCAATGATCTCTTCTATCTGTTTGCAGTGTTAAATGGTATTATACAATATAACTATTATTTAATATACTTTTTCATCATTTAATTCATTTTTCTTTAGATACACTTTAAAGGCTCTATAGAGGTCAGTAGTATTGCCATCTGATGGTTTGTCAGTAGGACGATCTGTTAATGCTGTCCCCAACTTTGCTATCATTTCAGAAATAATCTGTTCTTTGCTTTTATCAAAGCTTTGCTGAAATTAGCATAATATCACTGTTAATAAAATTAATCATAAACTTAAATTACCTTCACGATCTCAGATGCCCTTATCCACTCTTGATATATAGCTTCTTTTGTCTGTGCACCAAAAAGTTTTGGCAAATAACGATGTGCACTTTGGAAGTGACTCTGATAGGATAGTACAACATCTTGATGTGTCAAATCTCCTGCTGTCACATCACCATACATCTTACGAGCCTCACTAGATGCACTTGATTTTCTATAGTTATATACATATAATATAACAGATTGTGGACGACTAGCTATCACCTGTCAAGCTCTTTTGTCTTATTTTCCAGCTCTGTGCACTCTCTATTTTCATACATAAATTATGTATTATATATAATTAAAATGATCAAGAGTGGATTACTTTTCTAATATCATTTTTTCATTTTCTAGTTCCTTAATTGCTCTATAGTGAATGACACAAACTAATAAGTATAATAGTGATTAATATAGAAACCTTTCTAAGTTTTCTTGATCTGATCTAAGTTTTAAAACTGTATAATTAAGCAAATTATCATGTCTCACTCACCTTCCATTGTCACAAGTTTTAATTAAATCATCAATATAGGTTTTAGCATCATCTAAGGGAGTCCCAGGCCTATGGTGATCCATCTTGACCTTATACATATAGGAAAGGGTGTGCACTAAGTTCATTAAACTTAACTGCAGAGCCTATTAGGACAATTCATAGTTCAGGCGAGTCTAGAGCCTCGTATAGCCCACAACATACAATTACAATTCCAAGAAAAAGGAGTGACCTAGTGATACTAATTCTCAGAACCACCACAATAAGTTGCCAACAATTCCAAGAAATCAAAATCACAAAAGGAGTGTCCTATTCATACTCAAATGGAGTGGTCTAATCCTCAGAACCGGTGTTTGCAATTCTTAGAATGACTGGCCTATATCAACAATTCTGAGAACTCAGATTTACTCTGAAAAGTGAATCCTGATTCTTGGAACTATACCATAGAATACCACACACAAGTACCACAAGTACAAAAATATTAAGTTTATATTAATTATTGCGAAGTAAAGTTTTCAAGTGACTTTACAGCATCTTTCAACTTTCCAACGAAATCCTAAAATGTAAACAATACTTACAAGTCTCTCTCCCTCTACTTGCAGTCTTATGTGGAACTAAACATAACAACTTTCTTCTTTCCTAATAATTAATTAATTAAAAACTAGTAAAATTAATGATACCTCAGTATTAAGACTGATCATATACACTGGTTTGTCAACTCTTTCCAAATGATTACTCTAATAGATATATGATAGTAAGTAATAACTAGAATAGCTAACTAACCTTAATATAATAATCTAATCTCCAGTTGACGTCAATGAGATAAGGAAATGATGAACAAATTCTACCTAACTTTGCTCTTAGCTTAGCTTTATTATCTTACAAAATATAAAATAACAAAGAAGGGAAAAAGAAAGAGATGATTACTAATGCAACTAAATCCATTAACTAAATTATAAAGTGTCACTAATGCTCAGGAGTTAATTTACAATCCTCTAATGACCTGAGAGAGAGAAGAGTGAGAAAAAGGAATTGGAACAGAAGAGAATGGAACAAGAGAGAAGGGTTACAAACAAATAATACACCAATAACTATTGTAAAGTATTTATACCTCATTCCGGTGGTATCAGTGTCAGTGCGAGCCCCTTCAATTAATAATATAATTAATGATGAATAACACTCCTTCAGCATCCCTTGATTTATCTTTGATAATTTACCATCATCTAAAAATAACAATACATACATTTGCTGCTAGTTACAATGTAGGTGGGACTGTGCAGAGTTTCCTACAGGATTTTGGCATACTGCTCATTGTCAAGTTGCTCAAAAATTGGGCCAAAGACCATGCAGGGTATCTCAACAAAAATCACAAGAGAATTCTCCAATTTTATAATTTTTCCTCTGATACATCTTATGTTGTGTATCAACTTTGAACTGATTCTGATCAAATTCGCATTTTTATAAATTTTTAAAGTTGCTCAAAAATTGGGCCAATGACAAAAGCCTATATAGCCTTTGGTCGTCAGCCAAATTTTGTCAAAAATGGCTAGGAGAGAATTCTCCATTTTTATAATTTTTCTGATACACATACATGTTCTAACTGATTCCCAATCAATTTAAATTTTATATGAAAATATTTAAATATTAGTGGGAAAAGTCTCTTTCTACTCAGACACACCCACTAATAATAAATTATAATAAAAATAATAGCAATATGTTGTGCATCAATTACCTGTACCCATGATGAATATAATTCAGTTAGTTTATTAACAACCCCTGGATGAGACAACGGCAGATGAAAAGCCTACAATGTATTTGAAAATAGCAAATAATTAATTAATACATGCTCCACCCACTAACCCCCACACCCACAATTAATAAATAAAAGGGGAAACTCCTGTAAAAAGGAAAATAAAACATTAAAAAAACAGCTACTAATGAAAAATCAAATCTCTTCTACTCCACCTATCATGAGAAAAAGCCCACAAGCTTGCTTTTAAACTTTGCAGAATGAAAGCTGAAAGTCTATTAAGTAATTTCACAATGTTAACTAAATTTTTATAAAATAGTCACATTCCCTTTTTTGGAAGAAGGCCTCTTTGTGTACGAGTACATGGGCATACTTGATGACATATCTCAAAGAGAAGGTTGACATTGTCACGGGATGATAGCCACATCCCCCTCATCATCTCCTGTGGCTCTGGAGTGAAGGACTGATCACTGCTGGCCAGAGCTGGACTGGGGCTAGCTACCTTAGGCTGTATGCTACCAGGCCTGTTACTGTGGAAACCTAATGAGAGAAAGAGCGGCAATAGGAGAAAAAAATATCAAAAATTAATAATTATGGTATAAGTAAGTAGTTTTTTCAAAGGTCGCAAATTTCAAAAATTTCTTCCTAACTCGCAAAAATAAAATCTGCAAAAATCAATTAAATACAGCATGTGGTAGAATTTGCAAAATTAAAATCTATAAATTGGAAATTTAGTGAATTTTGCAAAATATAATTCCCTCGAAAAACCACAAGCTAGTTAAGCTACAGTACATGTAATTTATTTATGACATTAAATACTATTATTATTGTCAAAATTAATTATAAAATTATTCTTTACACATAATTCTATTTTCTCTTACCTGGCATTATCCATTTCAATACGAATTTCAGTATCAGTTGCCTCAGTGTATCATAAATTGGATCAGATGTGTCATAGTCCAACTTGATGACTGCACTAACGCTTGACGCATGCTTAGAGCTGGCCGGCTGTTTCTGCCACACCCCCTCAGACTCATCACTCCTCTTGATAGCTGGAGGGGCAGGAGGACTCACCATATTGACAGAAGGTAACTCTAAGAGAGAGAGATAAGAGATCATGATAGACTATAGTGTTCATTATATGCAGCATATAGTGATCAGATTCTTATCAGTGAATTCTTAAAGTCCTTAAAGTTGCTCAAAAATATTTTGCCAAAATTTAAAAGGAGAAATTTTTCATTTATATATATTTTTTCTGATACATATGGACGTTCTTATGTTGTATAGAAAGCTTGAGCTAATTCCAATCAAAATTCAATTTTTAATGAATTTTTAAAGTTGCTCCAAAATCAGGTAAAAGTCCCTGTACTAAACATAAAAAATTAAA
>NW_003546865.1:4433-37533 GCF_000090795.2 Amphimedon queenslandica
TTGTGATACTTTTTGATTTTACACAAACAATAAGTTTCTTTATTATTGGTGTCATTGTTATGATTTTACAGCATTTATGAGGGACAGCACTGATTGAATTGAATAGATATGGTGGAGCAATATCTACTAATCTGACGACAAGTGAAATAAATACTATAGTCTTGATGTGAATCATTGTTCAAGAAGCTCTACCTTCCCAGTAATCCTGTAGCTATTCCTGCAGGTTCTTCCTGTTGTCAAGTTCATATTAATATATTATCACTAGTATTATAAATATTAATTGTTTTGTGTTTTTGAAATAAAATAATTCATTACACAATGATATATGCAAGATTAATACCTTCTCTTAGCTGGAAACCTCCACTAAGTATTGCAATTTGATTCCAAGCATAGCTAGCTACGTAAAAGATTACTTGCTGTTCCCAGTTTTGAGATCTATCCATCTGAGCATGCGCGACCACGCCCAAATTTTTGGAGCACATGCACATGCTTCTTTATTTAATTAACAAAATGGCGGCATGAGGTAAGCTGGTGCGATCCAACAGTCACAGTATCACTTTTTCCTTTCTTGGAGAATGATTCCAGGAAACAAGGACCTGCGCATACCCTGTTGGAGTAGAATGGTGTAAGAATTAGCCTTCTATCACCAGGCAAGCTCGATATATCGACCGACAACTGGATTGACAGGACTTTCCTGATGATGAAGATGAAAAAAGGTGGCTGAACAAAACGGCCGGTTTGCAGATTTTTTATTTTTCTCCCAGAAAAGGTCTAGAGCCACGCTATGGGTACCATTGGAGTCCTCTTGTCAAGATAAGGTCCTCTAAGAAGTCTAGTAAGCATAAGAGCTCGTTTTCCCGGTATAGCAAGGCTGCAAAAGTCGTGGCAGCCATTTTGTTTGGGGGTGAATCCTACTTAGTAACGCTACCGCGTTACTAATAGTACACGGTCTCAGGCCAAATTTTGCCAAAATAGAAAAGGAGAGGATTCTTCATTTTAATAATTTTTTATGATGCATATACATGTTCTTATGTTGCGTAGAAACTTTAAGCTAATTCCAATCGAAATTGAATTTTTTATGAATTTTAAAAGTTGCTCCAAAATCAGGTAAAAGTCCCTGTACACGGTCTCGGGCCAAATTTTGCCAAAATAGAAAAGGAGAGAATTTTTCATTTTTATAATTTTTTCTGATACATATACATGTTTTAATGTTGTGTAGAAACTTTAAGCTAATTCCAATCGAAATTGAATTTTTTATGAATTTTTAAAGTTGCTCAAAATTTGGTCAACTCAAGACCATGGGTTATAATGCATTGTATTTCCTCACAAATGGCTAAGAAAGAATTCTCTACTTTAAAAAGAGAACACTTGACTGTCCCTTACTAATGGTGGGAGGAGGTATTGGTGAATAGAGTCCGGCATCAGATCTGAAGTTCTTGTAGAGGCAGACCAGATAAAACAACTTAAACTGAAAGAATAAAAACGAGAAACCTTTGGCGTGATTAGCAGGATCAGTCCATTTTAATCTACCAACCTAGAGAAAGAAAAAAGAATAAGAACTAAATTGACAACATAAGGAAAAATAATAGTATACAATTAAATGTATACAGAAACATTGCACAATTCTGCATGGACAGCACCAAGTTTTTACTAGGAAAAATTCATCAATTCCATCTTTTGTCAATTTATTTAATGTGACAGAAATATCCACATTCTATAGTTCATGGATCATAGTAGAATGATAACAAATTACTGACAAATACAAAAGAAAAGATTTTGATGGGAATGCTTCCCCAAGCACTATACAGTACATGTACATCTTCCCTCCCTCCCTTCCTCCATTACTTGAGTGGTGAGTGTGGTCAGTAGGTACTCCATTAGTGAAAGAGCTGGATCTGACGATACATTCTGTGCCACACATAATGGCTGAATAATCCTCGTCGATACCCAGTCTAAAAGGGTTAAAAATACCAATAACACAGTACACAAAGGGTTAAAAACTAAACTAATATACACTGTACATGTACATGCACTAATTATGGGATTTTAAAATGATATCAAATTTTCTTTAATTTTAGCTAGCTCCTAATTATTATTAATATACTGACACTTTTTGGCATTGTAAAAATCCCTCACTAAATTTCAATACAAAACTAAAACTAATTAAAACTGTGATAGGGGAGGAGTTTCATTACCATGGCGATCAGGAGGTGTCTCGTTACTTGAATACCGCCCGTATCTCTCGCAGAGTGAGTGTGATGATGAGGGTGTGGTTAGGGGTGTGGTCTCCATGGGTAGTCCCAGTGGTGTCTTCTTGGGAGGGAAGTGAGGGATGGCCGAGGCCAGTAGCTCAATACAAGCGTCTCCTGCTTTATCTTGTAAGGATTGTAACCAGAGGACTATCAGCTTGATACCATACTGTCTCAACTACAGCATTAATAATAAATTAATAATAAATAAATAATAATATTAATAATACTAATAATCATTATTATATTTATAATCAATGTTACCGTACCTCTATTGTATTGTCAGGATGAAGTAACTTCCTAATTATAAGACCTAAAGAATTTAAAAAATCAATACACAATCTACAAGAACACTCCGTGTTTTCTAATTCACATACAAATACGTGCACAGCGTAAAAACTTTTATTAAATTCTGATTGATATATTTGTGAGTTTTAGCTGTTTGAAAAATACAATGGATGCCAATTCTAAAAATTAACCCAAAAACATTCAAATTATCCGATATACATTAAATCAGTTAATATTGGCCTCATTGGTCTCCCAGCCACACCCTTTAATAACTAGAAACGGCTAAAGGTCAAGAGTTTAATATATGAGAATAAAGTATAGCAGGTTATATCAGTACCCTGTATAATATAACCACTATACACACTCATATGGCAGCAATAAACAATACATTATATTGGAGTAAACATAAATAAATAAATAAATAAATAAATAGTAATGTATACTATATGCTCACATATTGAGTTGTACTGCCACTTCTGTTGTACTAGTTCGGGCAATAGTATAATTAGTCTCTACAGGGTTAAAAATTAATAATTAATAAAGTAATTAATTAATCTAATAATTGATTAATTTATTAATTAACTTTATGATAATACATCATTATAATAATTATTTACAAGAGCCATTACCTCAAGTGATGGTAATATAACTTCCATCATTTCTCTTAGCTGGTCACTAATAGCTCTCCCTTTTGAAACTGAAGGAAGAGAAAGAAAAAAATTAATCTTTTAAACCTTATTTATTTTGCTAACTATTGAACTAAAACACAAACAAAAGCTCATACCGCAAACAGACATAAACAAACGAATACAAACAAACCTCTCTCTCTGATCTGTGACTCCATCATAGTGAACGAGGAATGGAACACGTAAAAAGCAGCTGCTGAATATTCTGATAGAATCTGCTTACACTCACCAACTGATACTTTATCTAACAGAGAAGGAGGGAGAGAGGGAATAAATAAAAGAGGAGGCCAATAAAAAGATGCCCTATATATGTAAAATATTATAATAATTATTATATAAACAAACCCAGTCCATTCCTGAGTGCTTTTAGCCTCCTCAGTGGCTCGTTGCTCATGTTAAGGAACCTCTTAATGTGGGCTGCATGCTCTGAACTCGGCTTCTTCCTACCCAAATACATCAGTAACTAAATGGAGAGGAAGAAAGAAGCAAAGATATTATATTAGGGGAGAGATGGACACGCTCTGTTACTCTAATTAATGCTCTAATCCCGCCTTCTTTGATAGGGTGTGGCTAAAAGAGAAATATGGGTGGGGCTGGACTTGCAAAATTCTTTGATGTATCATGCCAACTCATGATTTGCTGTTTCACCCAATAACAAAGAAAGCAAGCCTCCATTTATAAACCTTAAGGAAGGTATCTGCTGTAATTGAGCAGTCATGGGTGGCGGTGATGGAAAGAAAGAGTCAGGAGCTACGGGAGGAGGGAGCGAGAGAGACTCACTCTCTCTGAGCTTAATATCACAGTACAATGAGATACCTCTAGAGAGGGGAAGAGAAATAGACCTGTCCTTCTTAGTGAGGATAAAAGCAGTGGCTGAAATGAATGAAGATAGACGAGCACCAGTGACACTGATAGCTACCATTGATAGGAGGTGAGAGAGAGAGAAGATGAAAATTGATCAAAGTTTAATTGGTCCTATTAATTGTAGTGTTATTAATTGTATTTCTCTCTCTCTCAGTGCTAGTATGAAGGACAAGCTCCCGCTGGTTAAGGACAGTTTAAAGTTCATGGTACAACAATTAAGAGACGAAGACAAACTGGCAATCGTTACTTTTGATCATGAGGTAATGTCATTAAAAATAATTATGTAAATATAATTAGTGTGGTAGTTGTTTGTTTGGCGAAGTCATTTATATTGCTATTTGGGTAGCATTCTGTATAGTGATTGCTATGTGTGTATTTTTATAACAGTGTGTGTTTATCTTTTGTTAGGTTGATAAACTGTTGCCAATTACTTCAATGACGTCGTCTGGTAAAGTGTTAGCAAAGAAAGCAATTGAAAGCATAAGAGAGAGAGGACATACCAACCTCAGTGGAGGACTACTGGCTGCTTTACAGGTACTTGAATATTAGCATTTACTATAATAATATTTGGGAAGAGATTCAATTAAGAAGCAATGAAAAAAAAATTTTAAATAATAATTATTTTCATGTACCTTGTAAATGCCTTGTTCACACCTTTAGGTGTGAACAAGATTATTTTAATATATTTCTCTCTCTCTCTCTCTCACTTTCTACTCTCTCTCTTTCCCCAACTAGTTGCTATATGATGTTCCATTAAGTGAGAGTACATTAGTTGAATCTATTGTATTATTCACTGACGGTAAAGCTAACTTTGGTATTAAAGACAGAGAACCGCTAGCCAAGGCAACAAAGTAAGAGAAATAAAGACTAAGACAATTTATATTATACATTAACTGATAGTCTGTGAATTATTTTTGTTTCTTCTCTCTTTCTTCCTTTTCCTTTCTCTCTCTCTCTCTTCAGGTCAATGGTTAATGAGATTGGTCGTCAAGTGTGTGTATTCACATTGGGCTATGGCAGTGATCATGATTCTGATACATTGCATGCTATCTCTGATGCTGGAAACGGTTTGTTTTATTTCGTTGAAAATAAAGACAGCATCCCTGACAGTTTCTGCGACTGTCTTGGAGGATTACTCAGCATTGCAGCACAAGTAACAACACAAATAATAATAATAATAATATAATTGTGATAATATTAATTTATTGTTATTAGAATCTGGTGTTGACACTCACTGTTAATGATGAGTTGTGTCGAATGGTGAAGCCTCCATTGACATCATACGTAACAGAATCATGTCCAAAACAAACATACAAGATCACAATACCTGATATATACTGGTATGGCATGCTTTGTACTGTATTGTATTGTATCTATCTAAGTATTAAGAATCAATTCATAGTGATGTGTTTTCTAACAGTTTATTATTAAAAATGCTCTTTGCCAGGCTTACCCACAAAGCATGCTACTTGTAAGCAAGCTTAAAAGGATGCTTGACAAGCAGTATAATAAATAGCATATGAATTTTAATTTTGATTGCAATCAGTTCAAACTTTCCACACAGCATAAGGGTTTGTATATGTATCAAAATTTTTTTGATAAAAAATTTTTCTTTTCAATTTTTGACAAATTTGGCTAACTATAGATTTTGGAGCAACTTTAAAAATTTGTAAAAAATTCAATTTTGATTGGAATTAGCTCAAACTTTCTACACGACATAAGAACATGTATATGTATGAGGAAAAATTATAAAAATGAAGAATTCTCTCCTTTCAATTTTTGACAAAATCTGGCCAACGTCCCTGTACTATAATACAGGGACTTTGACCCAATTTTGGAGCAACTTTAAAAATTCGTAAAAAATTCAAATTTTATCTAAATCAGTTGAAATTTTCTACATGACATAAGAACATGTATATATATCAGAAAAAAATTATAAAAATGAAGAATTCTCTCCTAGTCATTTTTGGCAAAATACCCTGTATACTTAGATGGTTTTTGGCCAAATGATGTTATAATAACATCACTATATCACTGTTAATTTACAATTATTACTATCTATTACTCCTATTCTAGAATATTTTGTCAATATTACCATTTGTTTTTGTTATTACAGTGAAGAAGAGAAATGCATACCGATACATACAAGACTCCTCGCTGCCTCATCAACTGCTGGTTGTATTGAATCAAAGGCACAAATTCTCTCTTGCTCTCTGACTTACTTTGACATCCTCCGCTGCTCACCAAAGACCACTACAGCTACTGGAGCAGTCCTAGTTAGCAAAGAGATATCTGATCCAGTTATAGTCAAAGAATATCAAGAGGACATTGAACTACACCTCACTAGATATGACGTTGCTGAAGCAATATCCTCAGCTACTAAACTAGCCGATGAAGGTCAGCTTGAATCAGCCAGAGCTGCTCTCCATCGCTACAAAGCTTGTATCAAGAAGAGTGTTGTGTTTGGTTTGCCACTTGCAAAGTATTTTGAGGAGACGATTGATGAGTCCTTGAAAGGTTTAGCATCCCAGTCGCATTATTCTGGGCACGGTAAACCCTCAATGATGAATTACAGTTTATCTCATTATCAGCAACAATCCCACGGAGCTGGAGCTGGAGCCTCTTCAATATTGTCTGATGGAAGTGGAGTAAAATAAGTCCAGTTGAAAATTGGAAACCAGATTATAGGCCTCCTCTGTCTCGAGCTGATACATGTATTTCTAAGCATTATAATAATTATCCAGTTGCTGATGGCAATATTGCTGCTATTGATTTTGGTACTACATCAGTTTCAGTTGCCTTTTTTAATACAAAAGGAGACGAAATTATTAAGATGCTTGGCCTTGACTTTGAACACTTCTTCAAACGTGTTCCCAATGCTATCCTTTTTGAGGAAAGAACATGATGGCAAAATGAAAGTGAAGGCTTTTGGATTTCAAGCTAGTCTTCCCCTGAGATTAATTGATAGATCTATATACCGGGGGTACTCATGTTTATTTTGAAAGAATTAATATGTTAATGAGAAGAGGAAAGGTAACCGATTAAGTAGACAATATTTATTTATGAATTAGTTCTGCTATAGGTAATTGATAGAGATACAGTAGTTGAGTCATTTTTTGGTGAGAAGTTCTATCTGATTGAATTCATTGCATTCATACTTCAGCACCTGAAGAATTTATTGATGGATCATTTCTCTCGTACTACCTGGCCATTGAAGACAACAGATTTTGATTGGGTCATTACTGTACCTGCTATATGGGATGCACCTGGAAAAAGAATGATGAGAGAAGCTGCTTATCTGGTAACTAAGTGATGAATCTAGACTATTTTAACCAATAATTAATTCTATAGGCTGCTCTTGAGGTTGGTGTCAAAAGCAGAAGTGGTATCGATTATGAAGATAACATGCTATGCATTTCTAAGGGACTAGTAGAATCCAAGCTGTTTGGCCCAGCACTAAAAGGTATAGTAGAGTGCACTTTGGAAGCTATCAAAGCAGATGATAATGATCTTAGCACTTTTTATTTGGTTGGTGGGTTTGGAGGTTGTAAGTATGTCCATAAGAAAGTCAAAGCTGCTATAAGAAAGTTTGTATTGGAAAAATTCTTTTTGCAATGTGTTTGTACCCACTGCTCCTCATCTTACAGTTGTTACAGGAGCGGTAAGGTGGCGTATGAATCCAGGGAAGATTAAAGCAAGACGATCTGACACTACGTATGGGATAAAGGAATAGCTCAAATTTCAATGGCAGTAAGCATGATGAGTATTACAAGTTTTATAATGAAGAAGAAAAAGAATACAGGTGCAATAATATATTTTGTGTGTTTTAGAGCTGATGCAAGCTGATCAAATCATTTCAATGACTTTGATACCACTTCATCAATCAGATGAACAAATTACCATTGGTATTTATTCCACACCTAATCTTGGAGTTTGATACATCAAAGGTAAAGATGGCAAAAGCACAGTTACAAAAATAGGTCAATTACATATCAATGTTCCTAATCCTGATAATGTATTAAGGGAAAAGCGTCTAGTTGATGTCAGTATGAATTTTAGTGGTACAGAGATTCAAGCTAAAGCAACCTATTGTATTACTGGAAAAGAATTCAGAGATATAGGTGACTTTCTTTCTGCTTAGACTTAGACCATTAATTTTTTTAATTTACTTTTTATAACTGGTGTGCATGTAGATCTAGTTCTAATTATATTTTTACCTTCACACCCATGTCCATTTAAATTTAAATTATGATTAACATTTCACGGGCCTTATTAACCTATAATTGCAAAATTGGGAGTTTATACTCTCCCAAAGCCCTCCTCTTTCAGCGACCCTGCAAATGTAGCTACATGTAGCAATACCCAGTCAGACTTACTATTTAATTCTATTTTGGCAGCTACTTTTGTGGCTTGTGATTAGTTCCAAGAAATTAATATTCATAGTGAGATACCCAGGAATTGTTATGATAGTATGGGTAGCCGGGCTATATAAGCACATTACAATAATTTACTAGAGCTACATTACAGCTCATAAGAGAATGGCATTGGCAGCATCTGGAGGTTATTTTGCATTTGGAATCAGAAGAATTGAAATTTTTCAAATTGGACTGCGAAAGCCAAATTATAAACCTCCTCTGAGCAGAGCTAAGAAGATTCCTCGCACAGATACTGGCTATCGTGTGACTGATGGTAATATTGCTGCTATTGATTTTGGAACTACATCAGTGTCACTGGCTTATACTACCAAAGGAGATGATGAAATCACCAATCTTAGGCTCGATGAAGAAGACCAAGCTTATCGTGTTCCTAATGCTGTTCTACTGAAGAAAGAAGGAAGAACGATAACTGTGCAAGCTTTTGGCAATGATGCCAGAACACAATTCACTCAAATGAGAAAAAGTGGCGAATACATTTACTTTGAGAGGATTAAGATGTTGATGAAAAGAGAAGAGGTAAGCTATACGCAATAGTTAAATATAATTTTATAGTTTTACTTGCAGAATGTTGACAGAAATATGCTAGTTGAGTCATTTTCTGGTGAGAAGTTCTATCTGGTTGAAGTCATTGCATTCATACTGAAGTATCTGAAGAATGAGCTGATGAAAAAATTTTCAGAGACTGCCAGGCCATTGAAGACAACAGATTTTGATTGGGTCATTACTGTACCTGCTATATGGAATGCACGAGGAAAAAGAATGATGAGAGAAGCAGCTTATCTTGTGAGTTGATGCATGAGATTATATAGAATGAAAGTATATTTTTCATTCATAATGACATTTAGGCTGGTTTAATGACAGGATATGATGGTATTAGCAGTTTCACGTCTGCTGCTCTTTCTGTTCCAAGAGAAATTAATCCCGACAGGCTGTCATTAGCACTAGAGCCGGAAGCAGCTGCTCTTTATAGCCAGGAAAAAGTAGGAGACCAGATTGATGTTGATCCAGCCACAGCAGTTATCAAGCGTCCATCAGATTACATGGTAATAGATGCTGGAGGTGGTACTATAGATATCACAGCTCAAATTGAAGTTGATGGTAATATTATAGTTGAGAATATACCAACCGGCAATGCATGGGGAGGTACCAAGATTAATGAAGCTTTTTCTCAACTTTTACAACATATAGTGGGTGATTCTGAGTTTAAATCGTTCCTCAAACCAGAGCAAAAGTCTCAATGTAAGGCTACATTGAATAAAATCCTATATGTTGATTTTGAAAAGCAGAAAGTTCTTCTTGGCAATCAAAAATCAACCGAAGTTGCAGTTGCTTTGCCAGCAATGTTTGTGAGGCACTACAAAGAAGCACTAACAAAAGTGGCAAAGAAGGAAAATGGAGTCGAATATGATGAGTATACAAATGATACGCTATACATAGAAAAAGAAGTAGCTGAATCTCGTTTCTTTGGTCCAGCAATCAAAGGTATTATTGATTGCACACTCAAAGCTATTGAAGAAAATGGATATAAAGTTCGTACCTTCTATTTGGTTGGTGGATTTGGGGGCTGCAAGTATGTACACAAAAAGGTAAAAGCTGCTATAGAAAAGGCTTATAGTTCAAAAGGTTGTTCCTGCGATGTGATAGTGCCTCTTTCTCCTCAGTTAGCTGTTGCTCAAGGTGCTGTAATGTGGCGTAAAAATCCAGAGAAGATTAAAGCAAGACGATCAGATGCTACATATGGGATAAATGTATCTATACCATTTGATGATGATGAGCATGATGAGTATTACAAGTTTTATAATGAAGAGCAAAAACAAGACAAATGTGATTACGTGTTCAGTGTATTTTTAGAAAAAGGAGAGCTGGTACAAGCAGATCAAGTCATTACTATAAGCTTAACACCAGCTTATCAATCAAGCAAACAAATTACGATTGGTATTTATTCCACACCTAATCTTGGAGTTCGGTACATCATAGATACAAATGGCAAAAGCACAGTTACAAAAATTGGCCAATTAGTTATTGATATTCCCAATCCTGATGATGTACCAAGGAACGAGCGTCACGTTGATGTCACTATGGATTTCAGTGGTACAGAGATTCAAGCTAAAGCAAAGTATCGTATTACTGGAGAAGAAGTTAAAACTGTTTGTGACTTTCTTTCTGCTCAATAAAAAAATATCAACAACAGTTTTGCAGTATTATTATAGTATTATAGGACAATTATAACATAAGTTATAATAATTGTGTTTTAGTTTTTCTAGTAGTTTTTTGCTGCAAGCACTCTGTGCAGTTTACTTTGACAAACTGGTATCTTTGAATAATAATTATTACAAAATAATAAACCTAATGAAGCAACGGTATATTCTAGCTAGTTGCACAGTGCTAAATAACAAATTTTTCTTGACAGGTGCAAAGCATCTTCTGCCTCTTTAATTTTTTTTATTTTTCCCTTGAAAAACCTAAAAAATATAAAAAACTATTTAGTAATGTTTTATTATACTTGACTAAAAACCAAAGGTGCACTTGTAGTTTTATCTAAAAGTTTAAAATTAATGATTCAATTAATAATTATGCACCACTATACCATGTAAAGAGGCTCCCCTTGGTTGATGTTGCTGATACTTTTGTTGTTCTTGCTTCTGTTGTGGCTGCTGTGGAGCCACATTTCCAATCAATCCTCTTGTTGCAACATGCAACTGATTACCATACACTAGAATAGGACGATAATAAGTAAGCTCTCTGCACTCATTAACCCCAGACTCATCCCATGTTGATCGATTAGTATCATGTAGCTTCTCATTATACACTTGAGGAACTATCGTTATCAATAGCGGAGGCACAAGTGTCAGCATATCTTTTGTAAGAATAACTGCTTTTTGAATATTATCTTTCAAACATTCTTGATTGCCTTGAAGAGTAAGTACCTATACTTACAAAACAGAACAATGACATTTGGGTTGGTTGCCATATAGACATGCAAGTAGTGCTGGTAAAATTGTAAAAAGTGTGTATATACAAACCTCTGAAAATATCTCTTTTTGAGGTCCTCTTATTCTAAAATCACAAGCACTTAGAAGCAAACCATACACCTGATATGTTTCTTTTGTATCTGCTCTTTCAATGGCCATTTCAGTGGATGAGCACTCAAGGCTTTTCTTTAGATCTTCTTCTAATTGGTATAGAATTTTTTCAACAATGATTTCGTAGCAGTCCTACAAATTTACAAAGTATGTATAGTATTGATTTTGCTATAATGTCAGTAAGCATTAATTTTGTTTATAATAATTAACCTTTATCATCTGACTATGCTTTTGATAACTATGATGTTGCTGTGTTTGAAGTAATTCTGGACAAATGATGTAATCTTCCAAATGAATTCTGCAAGTTAACACTATAAAAATTGTAACATGATATATACATAATGTACTTTTCTTCCATTTGTTTCTTTTTTGTTTTCAACAAGTCAACTTTTCTATAAATTGATTATTATAATTGATCTGTACTGCCGCGTTAACCAGGCTATATATAATTACAATTTTTGACCACTGGGAGTTTCTAAAGGCTGTTAATCATTATGTAGGAAAACTAGATAAGACCAATGGCCACTGTCAGTTATTACTGAATGCAAAGATAGAATATTTAGATCCTCGGCTTTACCAACGTGCAGTGTGAAAAAAATGACAGATGCATGCAGGACTGAGCTAAAAGATCACGTATGTGAAAAAGCTGAAACCACAGGGCCGCCTTTGCTTTCAGTCTTTTCCTTGTATTCGCATTGAAAAAGTATATCTATATAGATCTATCTTAGTCCAAATGGTAAACTAACTGTGACAGCCGAGCCTTTTCCTTTTCCAATATTCTTATATTTCTATTTAACTTAAAGTGATAGCTAGTTAGACTATAATTGGTTATGGACCAGAAATCAATTTATAGACCTGTTATAAATTTAAATTAATTAGACTATTAACAATTTTGGTTTAATAACCCATTCTGCTATGTACAACAACCTTACTACACTGATTCTTAAAAATTGTGTAAAAATAAAACAAAGATTAGAATAAAATAATAACAAGTACATTCTCATACAACGATCATTGAACTATTATAGTACAAAATAATACGAGAAAAGAGTCACGTCTGAATTCGTCACAGGTACACAAAACTGGCCTTTAAAAAAGTACTTTTCCGGCTGTATCATGAAGTGGAAAGGTCTAAATAAGTTCTTTTGGTCCTGTTCTCATATAAACATAAAAAATGGTAAATCACAATACGATTGAATCCATATACTCTCAGCTATCTTTCCCGCAGAGGTACACAAGTGGAAAATGGGCCGACATTGGCAATTTATTGTGATAGCATCGTCAAGTGTCAATCAAAATGAAAGTAGTGGCTTTCTTATCCCTTAGTAATGGTAGTGTAATGTTTTAGAGAGACACAAGCCTTTTTGACAGAGAAGTAGCAACAGCGATTTGCCAGAAGAGTCGGCCATCTTGATATTGATAACAGAGATTGTGAAAAATCTTTATACAAAAATGATGCGCTCAAGTGATCCTGTTGCCAATCCTGGTTACGTAGTCTATTATTATTATATCCCTGGTTAGTGATACTCAGATACCGTATTTCCTCGTGGAAACGCCTACTCCCTATAAACGCCCATGCCTGTATAAACGCCTAGAGACAGCACATAACTTTGACAATAAACGCCCATGCTTGTTTAGACGCCCATTCTTGATTAAAAGCCTATACCACACCCACCTGCCCCATCCACGTGGTACATGTACCTTACGTAGTTTAGTAGTTTACATTCTACAATGGCAGCTGCAGCTGAGAAGGCTAAAGAAACTCAGAAGTTTTGATGTCAGTTTTAAACTACGCGTTGTGTCTATTGAAACATGGTGGTAAGGATTATTTTTGGGTTATAAACGCCCACCTCGTATAAACGCCTACTTCATTTAAACGCCTAGCAAACAGGTCTCTATAAGAAATAAACGCCTAGGCGTTTCCACGAGGAAATACGGTACTGCACATTCCTCATCCCCCCTGTAGTCTCGCGTAGCCAGACCCAACCCCTATTTGACATTTGGATGGATGGCGGGGTACGGGTTTGGGTCTGGTGCTCTGCCCTGCATCATTTCATTCTGAAATTGAAAGAACAGGAAATTACTTTTATTGATTAAATACGCGTAGTTGCATCATTGTGACATTACATTATTACAAAAATAATAATAAATGGATGCAGTTTAACTGCTGTAAGGGCCGAATTGAAGTTAACTTTAAAAGAGAAGAAAAGGGAGGCAATTGATGCCTTTTTGTCTGGGAAAGACGTCTTTGTGTCCCTCCCTACTGGGTATGGTAAATCTCTGATTTATGCTCTGCTACTACTTATTTTTGATGTTAAGAAAGGTATATACATGCCTGGACTTAGTATTGATGCATGAAACATTATTCTTTTGATTGTATGTAGGAACCAAGGGCAGTATTGTTGTGTTAGCCCTTTGATTTCTTTTATGATTGATTACAAAATTAGGTATATGTGCTGAGTTTGTTGGTGACAGTCAATGTGACAAAGCTGCTGTTAAAGCAGTTACTGAAGGACTGATTCAGTTGGTTTTTATTAGCCCAGACAGCTTGTTACATAACTTACTTTTCCATAATATGCTTATGTCACCACCATATAAAGAAAAGTTAGTTGCTGTTGTAGTAGATGAAGCCCATTGCATCAAGACTTGGTACATTGGTATACACATTACACATATATAATAACCTATCCTTTATAGGGGAGATATGTTTCGAGTTGCCTTTGCAGAATTAGGTCAATTAAGAAGTATAACACCAACAAATACAAATGTTTTTTGCCTCACTGCCACAGCTACAAAAGAAACTTTAAGTACAGTTTGTAAAACAATGTCATTAGTTGATCCCATCATTATTGGAACATCATCTTGCAGAGCAAGTATTGCTTATTCTGTGAAATCGCTCCCACCAATAGATGAATTCTGTAGTGTGATTTCACAAGAAGTAAAGCATCATGGCTTGAATTACAAAAAAATTATCTTTTGTCGATCATACTCTGACTGCAGTACAATTTACATTACACTTCATCATAAATTAGGGGAACATTTTGTATATCCACCAGGTTATCCTGATTTTCATGAATTTTGAGTGGTTGAAATGTAGTCCAGAGCATCTACCACAGAAGTAAAAGATGTGATAACATCACTATGTAACATTAAAAGCTCTTTACGCATTGTTGTTGCAACTACTGCTTTTGGTATGGGCATTGACTGCCCAAATATCAGACAAATAATTCATTACAAACCTTCTGCAAGTCTGCTCAAGAATCTGGTAGAGCTGGACGCGACGGACTTCCCTCGAATGCATGCCTGTTATATGGAAGTGCAAGCCAGTATGAAAGACTATGCTGCAAATTGTAAGTTGTGTTGTAGTCAATTATTGTTTCGCAACTTCATAATATCAGATAATAACACTAACAAATGTAGTATTTGTGATACTTGTGTCGAAGATAAGTGATACTAAATGAAATGGCCGTAAATTATGACTACTTAAAAATTAGACATGGTATAATATTCTCAACAATCCACTTCTTTATATCATTGTTATCCACAAAATCTAACGAACAATTGTTAAGTTTAAGAGTATTGTTTCTATGCTGCATTGACTGAAATGCTTCAGTCTGTCTTAATTGATCAATAATTAATTTATGGTCCTTAATGGCATGCTGTGTTGACCCATAGAACTTGCTTTTCCTCTAATTTCTATTTCAAAAGCTCGGAAAACCTCATCAAGGACTCCGATCGCTTTAGCTGCCTTTAACAATGAATGAGGTTGAATATTTGAACCCATTTCGTTAATAATTCCTTTTAGTCTATGATTGAAGTGCTCCATAAAAAAAGTCACAGGCCATGTTGCAGCCCTATCTCCCTTGAATATTTATAAAGTGACTGTCCCTTATCTGTGCAGCTTTTCTTTGTGAAGCAAGGAAGTGATACTCAATTAAAAGATTTGCTGCCTTATTAGCATAATTTCTGTCATTACTTTTAAAGAAATAATCATCAGAAATTTCCAAATATCTATTTCTCGGCCACCATCCCCTTCTCTAGTGGCATCCAAATAGTTATACCATATAAGTCCCAGTGTCAGTACCTCGCATGAGTAATTAAATACTTGATCCTTCACTTTTGGAATTTCGCATGGTAAAAGGCATACAAATTTATTTACTACTTCTTAAAACAGACCGATTAAAGTAAAACTTTCCTCACTTTCATCTTTTAATAACCTCTCTGCAGCTACAACAACATAACACTCCAAAACATCTTCAAAAAATTCTTTTGCAGTATTCATATTGTCTGGATCTTTTGGTACAGAAGTACGATTTATTAGATTTTTGATTTGATACAGAGTGCCCTTATCAACAAATGATTCTTTGTTAAACAGTCTTCTCTATATAACCTACATTTACAATATGTCAGAAGTGTACAATTATTGTTACTTTATACTTTCATCAATGTCATGCATGTATGCCAATCTTCTACCACAGAGTGCACTCCATTAAGTCTGCTCAAATCATCATAGCTGTTAATTCTGATACACTTTGCTCCCCTTACTCTAGCAGCAGTTAACTGATCTCCTAGTAGCACTTCCCACATATCTACTTGTTTATGGGACCTGAATTCTCCATTAGACATATCTGTGCAACTTCTCAAGAATCAAACACTTTTCATTAACTTTGTTTTCATTGTGTGGTTGAATACCAAGTGGAACCTATGCAGTAGACATGTTACACTAAAATTATTATTTCTAATTGTGCATGCTTACAATTGTTGACTTTTTCTTCATTCTCTGCTTCGGTCATGCTTAATATGCAATGTTACAGACTTCTTTTCACAGTGAAAATGAGGAAAATGCTTCAATAGAATCCTATTTAATGAACTATAATCTTACAAAACTTATACATTGTATGAGTTCACCTGGAAACTAAAGTGGAAAATATTTCTTTTATTTTAATAATTTCACTGGCAGTAGGTAGCAAATCTTTGGTGATTATTTCTCCTCTAGGATGATCTGGCAAGGAACTATAATCTACTCTATTCAAAACTGCATAAGAGTGAAAGTAGTGGAAAGAATGTGTGCTATATTCCACACGTTGAAAGCGCCTGCAAAAATTCTTGTCCACATTATCCCTCACTATCTTAAAACCCTGCAATTGGTGCTCGTGGAGAATCTGTTTCATGTTCCTCTTCATCATTATCAATCCTTTCAATTGCATGAATCAAGTCTTCATCACTTATTTTTTGAATCATTGTACTGGCGCACCTCCCTTCCTCCTTATCATTAATGTCATCTACAGCATCAAATGTAGTAGTACTATTACCGGTATGGTCATGATCTTCATCCGTGTCATCTTCTGGAAGAGCTATATGGTTTTCATATAATGCAAATTGAGCTCTCTGTTTAGTCTGTTGCATAGATCTCTCTTGTAATCATAATAGTTATATTAGTTGAACGGTGTACACATATACTTTTAAATGATGCAGTAAATTATCAGACCAGTATAAGACATCAATGTCATGATCTTTAGATATTTTATTAATAACTTTTAATGTACCAGAATGAGACAAGCATAGCATCAGACAAGTAAAAATCTAAAAATAGTAATAGTTATGTAAGTGTACATTATTACTATACCTTTTTTGTACAGCCATTGGCATAGAATAATATAGATATAGCTCTCTCCATCAGAGACATTTTCTGAAAACTATTCTTGTGATTACACAAATGATATTCCAAGATCGATTGCTATCTGACAAAATACCAATCGGCACTTTTACTAAGGTAGGCATTTTATTCTTAACCTCTGACCAGATTGTTTCCCAGTTAAAGTGCGTAAGGCTTCTACATCATCCATCAAAGTAGAGCTATGTTTAACAGAACATGTATTCTTTATTTCCTTTCTAATAGCTTGGCTAATGGAAACTATAGTACTGTTATATGTTCGGTTTGATGTAGTAATTGATGATGTCAATGCTGTACAGTTATTATTGAATATTCTCCGAACATTTGTGCTAGACCATGGACCGTTCCTTTGCATGATGGAAAATCAATGTTAACCTATTTACATCAAAATCATGACTGAATCATTAATGTTAGTCATGGCTTACTGAAACTTCAACATAAACATCACATCTTTTGCCTCAGCATGAACCTGTTGGTGTAGAAGATGACAAAACAACTTCTGATGAAGCTGAGGTGATACTGTAAGTGATTAAGCAGCTGCCTCAGCAGGCATTAAAAATGGCTATGATTAATGAACCCCAATATATCATTCTGTAGATCTGCAACTTTCTGTAGAAGGCCAGGAAACTCCAGATTCTAGTAATGCATTTGTGACAGGACCAAACATCTTCAGTTGAGCTAGGTGTCATTGCTGAAAACTCTTGATTGTAAAGCATCAATGATAAAGTATTAAAAACATCCAAGGCATCTGCTGAACTCTGACTTCTCCAACATCTGTGCCACAGAACAGCAACTCATGGCTACTTAACGTAGTACTTCTAGTTTGTAATTGTCGTTAGTTCACGCCTTATTTTTATTATCATTGAAATTGAATTAATGAAGGAATGATTATAATTATTATAATTGCAATTAAAACAAAATTAATTATGACTCAATTTATGTCATTCATTAGTAACACGTGTTTCCCCTAGTGCCACCGGAAGTCTGGTGGCGTTCAGAATGAAATGATGCGGGGCAGTGCACCAGACCCAAACCCCGCCATCGAAATGTCAAAAAGGGGTTGGGTCTGGCTACGTGAGACTACCTCCCCAGTAGGTGACTCAGAGAATACCTCCTGACTAGATGGTCAGGTGGTGTTTCTGTGAATGCTGAGTATCATTAATCAACTAGGACCATTCCAATCCTACATATATTCTAAACAGTTCAACATCATTACTCTCACCGAGACATGGTGTCATCCCAATATTTCTGACAGGGAAATGCTTCCTGTAAACTATACTGTCTATAGAAACGACCGTGATTCATGGGGTGGAGGTGTCCTACTGGCTATTTCTGATACCATCTGTTCTGAGCAGATTGAATCCCCTACTCACTCTGAATGTCTGCTTGTTAAGTTGCACACACACAAACCCATCATTTTATGTGTTGTGTATGTTCCCCCATCTCCTGACCCTGCTTATCTATCAATCCTCTTGGATTATATCCGTCAAATTGCTAGCTGGTCAGAAACTTTTGTCCTAGGAGACTTCAACTGCCCAGACGTAAATTGGACATCTTTAACCGCTGCATCTAGTCCTTCCAGTTTACTATGCCATTTTGTTCTTGACTATGATATGTGTCAGCTGGTTGAGTCACCTACTCATGAGAAGGGGAATATTTTATATCTCCTTTTGGTTTACTACCCTGACTATGTTTCAAACCTTACTGTTCACACAGAGTGGTCTGTTTTTCCAATTTCCTCTCGTCATTGTCCCTTGACCTCCACTCTTCCTTCTAAAGCTAACCTCACCAACTATTCTTCATCTATGACTTTCCAGTTTCACAAGGGTAACTATGTACTATTTATTGGATGTTAATTTCTCATTCTTTTTTGAATCACTCAATGTAGAGTTTCTTTGGGAAAATCTTAAGAGTTTGATTTTTGATGCTTGTGGGAAATTTATTCCTATAGCATCTTGCTCCAGTCGCTATCCTCAATAGTTCAATGGGAATATCAGACATAACTAAACATAGCTCGCTCTCTCCATAAGAAAGAAAAGAAACAGCCTTCTGTTGTTACCAGCTCTACACTGGAGCGGTTGGAAGTGGACTTAGAGACATACTAAATGCAAAAAAGGAGTTTGAGTCTGACTTGGTTCATATGTTTGCCTTTGACAACAACCCAAGGTTGTTTCAGTACATCAAGAAATCACTGAAGGAACAGTCACTCCCACAGATCCTGCACTTAGGTCCATCATCTGAGACCTCAGACTTTGGAAAAGCCTTATTGTTCAATCAGTACTTCCACTCAGTCTTTTCCATATCTAGACCACCTCTTGATCCTCTCACTCTTCCACCCCCAGATTCTGTTATGTGTGACTTGGAAATCTCAAGACAAAATGTGTTCCTCCAGCTCTCTAGCCTGAATACTGGTAAAGCTTCTGGTATTGATAATATCCCAACTATAGCATTAAAATTATGCGCAACTGCACTATGTGGACCAATTCACCATTTGTTTCTTCAGTGCATTTCTCAGGCCTATATTCCTTAAGAGTGGAAAACTCACTATATCACAGCAATCTTTAAGTCTGGAGATAAAGCATGTGTGAGGAACTACAGACCCATCTCTCGGCTCCCTATACTTTCTAAGGTCCTAGAAAGAATAGTCTTTGATCAAGTATATGAGCACATTACATCCCTAACCATTTGCTTAAAGCAATTTGGTTTTCTGAGAGGCCGATTGACAGTGCAAGAGCTACTGGTCCATTTAGATTCTTTCATAAACTCAATATCAGAGGTTTCCAGTCGGATGTAGTCTATTTGGATATAAAGAAAGCTTTTGATTCTGTGACATCCTGCTGGCTAAGTTGTGGTCTGCTGGAATATGTGGACAAACATGGAAATTTATTGCCACCTGCTTGTATGGTCGTCTACAATGTGTGCATGTGAGAAACAGTACTTCATCTCTGGTACCAGTAACATCTGGGGTACCCCAAGGGAGTAATTTGGGTCCCCTGTTGTTTATTCTTTATATTAATGATTTATCAACAAGTCCTCTACACACATCTCTCTTGTTTGCTGATAATAGCAAATGTCATAGAGTTGTCAAATCTGCACAGGACAGTCAGCTTTTGCAAGAGGACCTAGGACTGTTGTGTGACTGGTCAAGGGCTACTGGTCTTACCTTTAAAAGCAACAAGAGTTGTTTGGTCAGTTATCACTTGCCAAAAACTTCTCCAGTGACATTTGACTACTGTCTAGATGGGCAATCTATTGATCATGTAAGGACCTGCAAGGACTTAGGTGTTGTTTTTTCAGATACACTTGCCTGGTCTACTTAGGTGGAAACTGTCCTCAAAGGCTTACAGTATGCTGAAGATGATTAAAAGAATCTTCCCTGGTGCAAAAACCCTACTCATGTAAAGAGAAAGCTCTACTTGTCTGTGGTTGTTTCTATAATTACATACTGTGCCCCTGTGTGGAGACCCTCTCTGATCAAAGGTATTATTTGTATAGAAAGGCTCCAGAGGAGCTACCAAGTACATCATGTTTGACTTTTAGCTCAACTACAAATCTAGACTTGTTGCTCTTAAACTTTTACCACCGATGTATCGCCTAGATATATTGAGGTTGTTTTCTTCTTTGTGCATCTTCAACATCGTGATTCTCACTTCGATATACTCAATTATTTCTCTTTCACATCCTCCTCCACTCGGGGCTCACCTCATAACAAATTGATCCACTCCTCACTAAATCGGTCCTCAGCCCGCCATATGTTCTTCCATTGCTTCCCTTGTCTGTGGAACTCATTTTAATCCTGCTAATGCACACACTTTACACACTGTTTGTCCTTGTAATATATGTTCATGCAACCCTCTCCCTTCTAATTACCTCTCTCCCTCCTAATTTTATGTGTGCATGTAATTTTCTTCCTTATCTTCCTTCTATACTCTCTCTCTTCTGAGTTTTGTATATATTTATTGGGTGTCAGGACTAGTTCCTGGCATTCCTTCAAGACTACTTTATCAGTTTCTTCCTGCTCTCCTCCTTACTGTTTGTATTCTCCTTCTGCTTAGTCTTGTAAAGTGATAATAATAATAATAATAATAATAATAATAATAATAATAATAATAATAATAAGAATCTAATTGGAGCAGCCAAATATTATTTAAGTTGTTTCTCTTTTTTGAGCTATATGCAGTTTTAGCTGTATAAATCTTTGTTATAGGTATGACGAGGTATGACTATAAATAAAACAATAAATAGCAATGAAATGTTCAGCTTTTTTAAATATGCCTCTCTGATTTTAAGAGTACCAGCATCTAATAAACCACTGCTAGATACGCAATCACTAGTCATTTTGTCAAGCAAGGACTCCTTAGATGATGGCATATTTGAAATCTCATTTTCCCCCTTTCTCTCTTGAAAATGAAGAATATCTACGTTTTAAAGATAATTTATTCATTGAGTATTAACCATAATAACCTTAGGAAATGAATCAGAATGCTGTCACGATGACAAGTACCATACCCAATTGTGAGAAAGATATATGCATTGCAATGGAAAATACTTCTTGCAAGGGCTTGAACTCACTTTAGCAGAGGAGACACGTTGAGAAACTTAGTCATTCCAGTCTTGAAGACCCAAACCACCCATATTTATTACAAAAAATAGTTAAATATTTAGAAAACATGGGTAATGGCCTCTTTTATGGCCACTCATTGAACTCAGGGCATTTAATTGGAAAAACTAGATGGTAAATAGAGACAAATTTATCAGTAAATAACACAAAACACTTGAAACATTCCTTGTCACTGTTATGCATTGATTGATGACTTTCAGATCATTCAGTTTTAGTCTCCCTCGGGCTGCTGTTGTGGTATGATAAAGGTTGTTCTCATGTTGCATCACTTTTTATAGTTGAAACTGCAGTTAAGAGTAGATTCACAGCTTGCATTATACCTTGAATTACCAGGCATTACTTTACCATCATTGTACTTTTTCTGCTTATTATTTTTCCATGTTACAGCAGGAAACTAGTGTTGAAAAGTAGTCTAGATGATCAGAATTATCTTGCAATTTGTCTAGAATGCAGTTATACCAGCAAAACCATTATTGCAAGTAACCTACAGTGAACTGTTTATGGAGTTTGGACAAAATTTTTCCTGCTTCCTTTGCTTCCATCTTGCTCTCCAAATGATTTCTGTCCAATTTCTTCATTTCCTCTTCTTCAATAGAGAAGAGAAGAATATCAGGCAAGTTTTGTTGCCTGCAAAGCTCTAGAGCAGCCAAAAACAGCAATTATTTACCATTGCAACCAATGGCTCTAACAGCTTATTCCCACAATGGGGTGACGCATGTCAACGTGATGCAATGATGATTCATATTCTCAATTAAAACCATAAATAATTATTCTTAATTAAGTTCAAAGCTGTGATAATTAATTCAATTAATTTTATAATTATCATTTTTTTGCTTTACTTAAAACAGTCCACGATCAAAATCAATGTTTAAAATATTGTCCGAACAAATTGGACTATCTACGAAACTGGGAATAGTAAATCTTTGTTGCTAAAATCTTTTGTATGATCTATATTAACTGTATAATTTTGGTGAGCAAATTAATTTACTTTCACAATGAGAATTACTTTCTAAATTAGTCCACAATTAACATTTTATCTAAATTTGACTTAGGATCAACAAACAAAATAAAATATACCATATTACTTTGGGGCTTTTTGTTCTATTTAGCCTGAAGCTCTATAGTTGAGGGACATGCTCATTCATTGCAGTTTCATCAATCTTGTTTATTTAGAGATTAGGTAAATTTGTGTGCTAAGTTGTATCATTTGAAATAATCATAAAGCTCCTGTTTGTTCCTTATACACATTTTCTCTAAATAATTATTATTTTATACCAACATGTATTTATGCTTGAAATAGAATACTGATACATGCATCATGTATGTACCTGTACTTCATGCACCATTAATGTTTGTATTGCCTTCTTCCACTTTGCTTCACTGTTGTAATTGCTTTTATAAAAATACACATACTAAAAAATGATACAAAGGCATCTATATGAGTGCACCTACATGTATCAAAGGTTGATTTGTTAAAACTTTTATATCATGTCATAAAAAATGCTGCCATCATTGTGTAGCTAGCTCAGCCTAGCTGTCTAAAATCATTAGTGAGAAGAAAATTGGAAACTGAGAGATAATGTGTCACAACCAAGCACAAAAAGTTAATGTCAAAAGCAGAGCATATTACCGTAAAGAAAGCATTTTTTTTGTACAAATTTTATTCAACAATAAAATCCTGTTGCTACAAAGGCTAACCATAATCCTTTCGTCAATCAAAGTTTTCTTGTTTTAGCACAGCACATTCCAATATATCATCAAATGATGTGACTTCTATTGTTCCAAAATAATGCTAAAAATCAGAAATAGAAAGTGATATCCTTCAATAACCAATTTCAGTGTTCATGTAAAATTGTGGCCTGAAGGAACTCATGAAGGTATGATTTTAAAGCACAGACTAAAAATTTTTTGTAGACATTGATGATACTGACTATGGAAAAGTACAACATATAAAGATTCTCCATTGTTTTCTGCCTTATTTCTATGGCTCATTGTGGCATGATTCTATTTTATCACAGAAATGATGATTTAAACAATATTAGATTTTAAAAATATGGCTAGCACTTGCACAGTACAAATAATAAAATCAGCCATAAATCTAGATCTGTGCCTGTTAAATTTATTGGCTGAGTAAGACTAAATTGCAAGATGCAGCCTATCTCAGGAGCAGGGTTTGATTTTGGATTTCATTTTGGGGGGCAATTATGAGATGGGTGGTGTAATTGAGGGGTGTGGTCAATTAAGCCAGTGCAGAACATGGCAGACCTTTTAGGAAAGTCAAAATTATGCAGTGGTGGATCTATGGGGGACCAGGGGGGCAATGCCCCCCAAAATTTTTTTGAACTAATGTAAACTTAGGTTTACCTATATAAACTGTGAAACAGCTGCAGTACTGAACTATTTAAACAATCTTTAAACTACAATGGAGCTCATTTTAGCAGGCTTAGTCTTCGTAATTTAATAATGAAGACTAAGCCTGCAAAAATGAGCTCCTTTGTGGCTTAAATATTAGTTACATAGCCCAGTACTGCAGCTGCTTCACAACTTGTATAGGTAAGACTAAATCTACTTTACTCCAAAAAAAATTTTTTCCCCTAGATTCACCACTGCTCAGAAGCAGTCACCAGACTCAAAGTTACCTTTTTTGGGCGCTCATGTCCTGCTCCAGATTCCGTAGTGTCCAGCTCCTGTTTTCAGCAATCATCTCCGGGTCATTTCTGGCTCTAGTTTTTAGCACTCATCTCCGGTTCTGACTCCGGTTCCAGGTTTTAGCAGCTAGAGATGGGCAAATCCAAAAATTTGCTATTGATTTTGATTTTGATTTTAAATACTTTTGAGACTGGAATTGAATACTGATTCCGAGAACTACATCTGCACATGCGCAAATCCATGTAGTATCTATTACAGTAATAAAAGTGCAATATTAATGAATAATAAAGCTATTAACTACTGATTTATTTACTATTATTAATATTAAAAGGTGTGATTGGGTGTGGCTTAATTCGGAATTGTTTCAAACAGTTCCCACTTCTCTTTCAATATGATTAAGATTCCATTCGAAATCAAACAATCAAATACTCCAAACTCGGAATTGGCCATCATTATTAGCAGCACCCATGCCAAAGCTCTTAGCATTACATACAGCATTACAATAGTGATATTCGATACCAATACCAAAATACTCGATACCAATACCAAAATACTCGATACTTTGATACTACTTAGGATCGAGACAGAGGAGGTATAACACAGTTGACCTTTGATTAATAATTGCCAAGTTCAATTGCATTCCATTGGTATCAGTATCATGTGATGCAAAATGGCCACTAAAACCTCTTCTAGCTGTAATTTAAAGCATCAAAACAGAGCCTGTGATAATTCTATTGCTTCACTACAAACTATGATGAATCCAGTTATTTTTAAAATCTTAAAGTAGTAAACAATTTTTCTCATGAAGTAAAGAACAGGATCAAATTTAAAATGTGCTGTCTCTTTCTTCTCATGTTTATGTCTATAAGTAAAGAAATATTTATTATCCATGCACTGACGATTCTCACAACTGTCAAGCATAGTCATTAATCATTATAGTTTATGCAGTACAAGCCTAATCAGTAATCAGTTGGTGGCTTGTCCTTCATGGCAATGGACCTTTGCAGTGAAGTGACTCTAATTAACATGCACAACTCTTGCATGCACCCATAGTCTTGGTAAGTGGTAGATTTTTTAGAGAGAAAGACAGCTGAAGATATGGCACTCCTATCAAGTCGTCGTAACTATAGGAACCATTTTGGAACTCTACTTTTATTTCTTTGTACTGTGCTAATCTTTCGTGTCCTTTTGGTGTTTCATTTTGGTTTCAATATCAATTTTTTATACGATTAACATTGTGACTCTAGTTTTTCCTGATTTCTAATTTGACGAGTTAAGATGCTTATCCCTCCATTGCCAGGAAGGCAGCAGTGTATTTAACTAAGTCTAGCAACTCATATTTACCACAAAACTCAGTTTCAGCTACTCAACATTAGGTAGGACGAAGTAGTTAGTATTGTTTTAACTTAAATGTGGCTGGTTGCTGCATAGTTATGATTATTATCTTATCACTTCTTTTATCAACAATAGAATGGTTCATTCATGTATTGAAATGGTTGCAACAAATCCAATGACCCAGAGTGTACTGGGATATCTTAGCATCACATAACGAGCCAATTTGATGCAATAAAATCTAAGTCATCGATCCCTTCAATGCTAGTAGGTAAACATTCATCAGAGTTAAATGAATCATTGCATCTGTGATAAATGCATGTCCAAGTTCATTGTAAACAGCAGCATAAGCTACTAAAAAAGATATACGACACCCAGTAGCACCAGTCGATTTACTGGGCAAGAGCTGCTTGATGCTATAAGACATGACCATTGCTCTTTACTGCCTTCTTCAATTGACTCATGAACGTTAACTCCAACAAAATTGGATTACATACCAATTAGACTGCCTAAACATATTCCTTTGGTAAACTTTAGTATTAAAGTGTATAAAAACAACATTGCAGCCATCACATGCTTCACATCACTTCCAACTTACAACCACCTAATGGTCTGCTTCAATTTTCTAGGAAACCATTAAAAATATTCATCAAACTCGTTCTGACATTATGCAGACTCCAACGAGGACTAACCGTACAAGATCTAGCATATCGCTTTCAAGTATCACCATCAACAGTGTCATGCATCTTCACATCATGGGTGAATTTTTTGCATAAAAAATTATCAGAAAAACCAATATGGCTATATTGTAGTGAAGTTGATTTGTTAATGCCAAGAGTTTAAGATGTTTTATTGAAATACCAGGGTAATAGTAGACGCCACTGAGATATATATTCAGAGACCCAGTTATCTTTTGACTCAACAAGTATCTTCCCATCATACAAAAATCATAATACGGCTAGAGGACTCGTTGGTAAAACCCCTCTGATTCTGTCTCCTTTATATCTTGTCATGAGTCATAAATTCTGGACCAAATGGGTATAGGAGATTCTTTTATGGCAGATAGTGATTTTAATGTAGCAGACATTTTAGCTCAATGGTCTTCCTAGAAAAAGTGGTGAACAGTTGACTGAATTTGAACTTGTAGAATAGAGAAGGATTGCCTCATTAAGGATTTATGTTGAAAGAGCAACTGGACATATAAAAATATTCCCAATTCAAAACTTTAGGATTTCAAACAATTTAACAGGTCTTTCTAGTGAAATATTCTATGTTTCTACCTTTATCACAAGTTTTCAGCCACCTCTGGTTAAAGAGACCCCATGACACTTGCTCTCCATATTATAATAAATATAATATAAACTGTAAAAACTAGATACCTATGTATTTATCAGTATAATAATACAACTTACGTAAAAAAATAATAAAATAGAAAGTTCATACAAGTTATATGAATAATTACGAGTTAATTAACCTAATAACTAATTTTGCACAAAGTACTGTATGGTCACTGTCTACTCCTCCTTTTGATGAGCTAATACTATTAAAAGCATCATATCAAATGATATCAAGTCCTAAGTGCAGTGGTGGATAAATGAGCTCTGGTAACAGGGGCAGATCCAGGATTTTGAAAATGGAAAGGTGGGGAAATAACACAGCGCAAAAATTGCCGCAACTGTGACCACAACCTTTTTTTGGTGCAATTTTTGGGTAAAATCATCATTTCCACTATTTTTGGAGCTCTTGTTTTGTTAATTATATTCATTAAGCAATGTAATGTTGTTATATAAACTAGGTGGTTAGCACTTCTACCACTGTTGCCGCAATAAAAACTTGACAAAACTTTTGAGTTAGAATGTTTAGGGAAGGTTTGAGCCCCAGCAACCCCCCAAATCTGCCACTGTGGTAAGATGTGGCAGAAATATGTCCTGTAATTGTGAATACCGTTGGTCAGGATATATTCGCAGCTGCTTATTTTTGCGATAATAAAAACTAATGAAAAGGTTCAATTAAATACCAAGGAAACCAATCAATTGTTGCTCTATGACAATAAGATGACGTGTTTATACAATTACAGTGTTCAGCAGCTAATTACCTATTCTTTAGCAGCTTTAGTGGGAGCCATCCAGTTCTCCATCTCCTATCTTCTTATATGGACCACTACTTTCGAGCTCATTCCTGCAAATCCTCGCCGCTCCACTTGCTGGTGATAATTAACCATGCCCAAGTCAATAAATGGGTGGAGAGTCCCAAGAATGGGCTAAGATATGACGAGGCAGAGTGAAAAAAGTAGCTCTGGTGGAGACAGCTCCAAAGAGACCAAGGATTAATAACAGCAAGAACAACCCAAGAACACTGCAACAGAGTCCTTTGCCATTAATATCGCGGATTTTTCAATTAAAATTGCCTCTGGTAACCATGGTAATTGCTGAGTGTGAGAAAAAATTGCAAAATAAGCAGCCACGAATTTATCTCGACCTATTGTATGTGGACTACCGGAAGAAAGTTGATTCATTGTATTGTACATTCCTTAAGAGTTCATACAACAAAATCACAGCACATCATTCCAGTGAAAGCCATTGCTCATAGTATTTGGTGATAATTTGGTGGTTCTGCTTGAAAGTGACAATATTGCTATTGTTTAACTGACACAGGAAAGATTTCAGATTTCTGCAACCATCATAAACATTCCTTGGCCAGAGTAGTGGCGTTTGATTTTAATTTATACCCATTATTCCGCTACCTTCTGGATTCAATACAACTCCATCAGGTGAAGACGCAATGAATCCAGCATCAGCAATGTATCGAACACCATTACCATGGGTGATGTTAGCTGATAGTGTTTGTATGCATCATCTTTGCGGATTACACCCCATTGGATGGCAGCTAGTGGTTCCTTGTTGTCGTGTTGGCCACTTTGCATGATATATTCAATTTTTAACTGATGTAAGGCTACCCTTGCACAGAGAACCAAAATTAGAAGTGATTCAACCATACTGCTCCTGAAACCAGTGAGCACATTGTCTCTGCTTTTTGCTTTTGAGTCGCTTCATCAATCCTCATTCTATCAACTTTTGAGGGGGTCATTACAGAAACAAATTGCAACCCATGGTCATAGATAGACATCAGTGACAATGGCTTTGGCTGCATTTCAATAGATAATACAACCTTATAGAGAGCAAATTGTGGAAACTGAGGTAGTGAAAATGGCAGTGAAACAGTTGGTGTTGGTTGCAGATCATTAGAGAACATACAGAAGAACAACTGGTTTTCCAAAGCAGTTTGAGGCTATTTACAGAGCTGTGATCTCACTACTTAAAGTACCAATTAAATGTAATAAACATGTGTCATAGTTACTAGATGAAAGAACTCTCTTTTCCTTCCCATACTCTTCCTCCAAAAACTTGGTGTCATCAAGAGTGGTAGGAGTATCAGACTTACGTTTTTTACCTTGTTGGTGGCATGTTTGTAGAGAAGACGTACATAATTTAGATGATGTGGTACCATTGCGACAAACATCTTCCATAAAACAGCACAATGCACCAAGATGCTTACAAACAAAAGTTGGTCCACACCCAGCAGGACAACCACATGTAGCATGTGTGATATCACTGCCACCAGAATCAAATGATACTTTCAGATTTTAAACAACTGTTTTCTTCATTTATGCTCTACACTGTGCCTTGACTAGTATTACTCTGTCAGAAGCATTTACTTAAAAGCAAGATTCTGAATGTGTCGAGCTTTGTAAAGTAGGAAGGCTTTATTATTTACATCTTTGATAGTGGTGGGCAATATATCAATATTTTATTGATACAAACAATATTTTATAGTATCAATTTGTATCAATATCAAAATGTTGAAGAAATCTTAATTGATACGTCGACCAGCCCCATTTATTAAGGTTAAGTAATATTAATAATAAAAATTTAATAAGTTAATGACATAATACACACATGTGGATAGAGATGCATGAAAACATCCATCAAAACAGTTAATGTGGGATATTGTTAACAAATATGCATACATTGTTGTAATTAATTGATGACATGATTTGTGTTAAGTATTACTGTCGAAAGAAGAATTATTGAAGTGAAAGGGAAAGAACACTTGTCTCGGCGCTATATTTATCTAGAAAAAGAGAAGGGAAATAGAGCGAGCAGAAGGGACTCTAGAAAGATTTATTATATGGCCCATCACAAGCTGGATTGCCAGAAAAATTAGTTGACTGTGTTGAATATTTTACGGCTGCATGCCTTCCCTAAATCTGACAATTGCCATGTGTGTTTATTTAAGGGCCTCAGGAGGCAAGTGCGTAATTATGTGTTTCGCTATTGGTCTTCCTATTATCCATAGTGAAAGGAAGACTAGAGAGTCGAGTAGTACAAAAGGAATCAAAGAAGATTGATAGCAATAATTGGCACATTTATTTCAATTAATGCATAACAACAACATGGCTACTGAGGTGAGAATAAAGGTTTGTTCACTTCGTAGAGGAAACAGAGCGGCTATTACTAGGACATCACACAAGGCTAGTGATGCCCTAGGAGAAGATAAAGATATCTTGGTTTTGAATTAGTCTAAGTGAACATTAGAAGAAAAATTAGCTGCCCTAGGACACCTCGATGCTGAGATATTATAATGATGGTACTGCTCAGGAAAATGTAACAGAGATGGAGGAGGCTGCCACTATAACTTAAGATACTGTGCCAATTATATTGAGATTAACTAAAGCCAAAGAAGAGCTGGAGGCCAGTAGTTCAACACATGGTACTACTTCCAGGAGTATAGGTGGGACTGGGTCTAGGACACCTTCATCTTCACCACCACCACCCCCTGACTCACTCTCAGTAACCCGTGCAGCAACACACTCTCATTTGTCCCCGACTGCTGGCTGTGGATGTAATCCAAAGGTCAATCTACCAGAGCTCTCAATGAAAGAGATTTGATAGTGACATGTCACAATGGATGAGCTTTTGGGACTCCTTCAGTTCAAGTGTCGATGCTAAATGGTACTGCTGCTGAAGCCATAGCAGGTCTCTTAGTCACGTCATCTAATTATGGAGAGGCAGTTGCCATACTGAAAAGGAGGTTTGGTAATTGACAACTTATTGTAAACAAGCATATGGAGGCGCTTCTACAGCTTAAACCAGTCACTCACAATAATCAACTCCGGGGTCTATATGACAAGATTGAGTTGCAGTACGTGCACTCAAAGCCCTTGGAGATACTTCTGATTCATATGGAACTGTAGAAGCGAGAAACTGAGCAGATACCAGTGGTTTCGAGGTGACAGCACCTCAGAAATGAGCACGCCCGTAATATGGACACTTGAGTGGTTGTTGTTATTGTAAGCAGTCACACCAATCCAGCAGTTGTGATGATGTAACTGAGGTCAAAGCCAAGAAACAGATCCTTCGTAAGGAGGGAAGATGCTGCGTTTGTTTGAAACAAAGCCACATAAGTCGAGAATGTCAGTCCATTGTCAGATGTAATCAATGTAACGAAACATCACACCAGCATTTGTGATCAAACTTCATAAGACAAGAAGACACCTACTCAAGGAAGGCCATAATCATTGGTACAGGTGTATGTGAGTAGCCATGTTACTGCATACTGCTGTCACAACTGTGTATGGGAACATAGAATAGGTTAGAGCCAGGATTACACTGGATGGTGGGAGCCAGCGCTTCTACGTTACTAACCAGCTAAGGAATTCGCTTAAGCTATGTACTGACACAGTCTCAATTAAGACTTTTGGGTCATCAAGTAAAAGCACTCCAGTCTGTGATGTCGTTGAATTGAAGATTGGGACTAAGCAGGGTGAGCCAGTCGTAATAACCGCCTGCCCTCTTGGTACCAAACCCATTTGTAAACAGTCAATTCAATATGCACAAAGAACTGTTGGATACTTGTCAGAGCTGGAATTGGCCAACACAACAGAGGACACGGGATCTTCAATGGTTGATATGTGAAAAGTTTTCAACTATTATTGGAGGTTTGTCACAGGAAGAGTACATCGTGGAACAAATTGCCTAGTAGCAATTCACACTAAGCTGGGGTGGGTACTCACTGGTCCAATAACTGGTTCCAGTCAAGAGAGGACCTCAGTAAATGTTGTTGTATCTACACACGTACTCAGAGTTGATGAGGAATCACATCCTTCTTACCAGTTAGAAGCTCAGCTGAGTATGTTGTGGGATCTAGAGTCAATTGGTATTTTGAGCAATGTATCCTCCATTTATGATGAGTTCGCCAGCAATATTTCCTTTGATGGGATTTTTTACGAAGTCATGTTACCCAGGAATGAGACTCATCCCAATCTATGAGATAATTACTTGAGCGTCTCAAGAAGAATCCTAAGCTACTAAAACAAGGTAATAAGAATATTCAGGAACAGCTGAGTCATGGAATGGTTGAGCTGGCATCAGAGCTACCAGTGGGTGAAAAGGCAGATTACCTTCCACACCACACAGTTGTGGGAAGAGACAGACTACCATAGTCCGTGTGGTATATGACGCCTCAGCCCATCCTGGGAATAGACCATCCTTGAATTATTGTCTTTATAAGGGACCACCATTTGGTCGAGCTATCTTTGATATCCTCTGATTTAGAGATCACCAACAGCACTGGCTGGTGACATCGAAAAGGTATTTTTGACGGTGTCTGTTGCTAAGGAGGATAGACAAGCCCTGACATATCTGTAGATAAATGACCCATGAAGGAGGAATCCAATATAATACCACTCAGATTTACCAGAGTTGTATTTAGAGTTTCATCAAGTCAGTTTCTCTTGAATGCTACAATTGCTCACCATTTGGATCAGTATAATGAAAAGGATTCTGAGTTTATAGCAAAAATCAAGAGAGCAATCTATGTAGATATTAGCAATGGATCAAAGGATGATGAAACAACCTTTGAACTGTATGAGAAGTCTAAGAGAATCCTTGCAAAGGGTAGGTTCAATCTAAGGAAAGTAATCACTAATTCGAAGAGTTTACATCAACAGATTTAAGAGAGAGAATCTTTGACTACATGTACCATAGTTACTGTAAAATCAAAGTGACCGCCAGGTGGTACATAGGCCATGTACACCTAACCGCTGCCAGTTAATGATATTCACTGCAAGATATTAAGATTCATTGGAGTATGTACATCTGTAATGAGATTCATTAGGTGAGTTTATCTGTAATGAGATGCACGAGCGATCTGCGCATG
>NW_003546865.1:39710-48478 GCF_000090795.2 Amphimedon queenslandica
ATAGGCTCTGCTTTCATTACTTTACGCCTCTCTAAAATACTTTGTGGAATTTCTCCAGCTTTTTGTATCCTATATGTTACATAATCAATGCATGGATGATCTTGTTATGAAACCTTTCTTTCATGTCAGTTGATTTTTTTGTATAAATTTCAATTTGTCTGTTGTAAATGAAGCTATATAATTAGCTATACTCATTATACCTATTTAGTTGATTGATCTGATATTCTTTCTCACTTATTTTCTGTCTAAACTTTAGTGGATAAACACTTACAAACAAAATAATAATTATAATTCACCTTAGCCTCTGTTCCTTCAAAATTTTTTCTTGAAGCTCTCTTATGATATAGTTTATATATTTCATAAGAAATTCAGCAAGCTTATAGTCTATACCTTTCCTTAATCTTGAGCTTTTCAAAGGGAACTGTAATACCATCCATACTAGCTCTCTATCTCAGGGTGCTGGACAGTGTCGCTCAGTTAGAACTTAAAATAAAAATTAGTAATTAGATCTATTCATGATTTCTTGGAATTGTTATTATTAATAATTATTATTCATGATTCTTGGAATTGTTATTATTTGTAATTATTATTCATGATTCTTGGAATTGTTATTATTAATAATAATTATTCATGATTCTTGGAATTGTTATTACTGGATCTACTCGTCCACGCATTTTAGGTTTAGCCAGAAATCAATTTTTAGTAAACTAAAACACTTCTAGTCTAATAGTCTAATTATTGTTCAGTGTTCAGTTTATTTATATTAATTGTAGTGTTGTATGCAGTTTCCACACACAAGAGAACCTCCAACAACTACCATACTTTCTGTAACACGGCGACAGTGAACACAGGCTAAACAATGCTCATGATATAAACCATGTCCAGTATCAAGAGCCTAACATAAGCATATGAAATATCTAACAATACTATTGAGGCAAACCTTATCATCTAAAGGATGTTGACACCTACTGCACAAGCAACTACTGCAGTAAACCATATCATAGTTCGTCAAATATTGATAATTTTCATCAATTGTCTTGTTACATCTAGCACAGCAGGAGTGACGATGATGCCAATATAAGTCCATTTGAAAAGTAGGAGTATCACTAAAAATTATTTTATATGCACATAAATTGTTCATATGACATACCCTGGATTATTTGTAAAACCTCTCTTGCAAGCAGCACATGTGCTTTTAATCTTTTTTTCTTCAGCTATATCATTACATCAGTGTAAGAAGAATAACACATTTTCCATCATTTATACCTCTGGCTCTGCTAGCATCAATTGAATTGCTTCTGTTAATGGAAACTGCAGATTCTGGTTTGTGCTTTTTTCCTTTCTGAATGAAGCTGTGATAATCTTCTGGGTCAAGCTGTACAAGTATATCCATGAGGTAATCAATGTAATAGTTTGCAGTTCTTTCAGCCCATCCTTTGGAATCACATTCTCTCAGTAACTGCATATAGATAGAACAATGTTGTGGTTAAAAGTGAATTTCCATGTATTATACCTGCTGCCTTATTCCTCTCCTCATGCCCAAATCCTTTTTCCTATCCTTCAAGAAAAACTAATTTAATGACAATCATGGTACCTACTTGCTCTTCAGTTTCTTCTTGCTGTAACAATTCTTTAAGAAAGACATGGAATGCTCTATAATAATTTGCCCTAAGTGCTCTTTTTTCATCTGTTTCCTTGTCAGCTGGAGGAGACAATAATGAGTTTTCTTCTATTGCTGATGTCATCATCTCGTTGATAATAGCAACTTTATTTTTTTCAAAGCTTGCCTACATAATTAACTATAAACTAATTATACTTGTTAATATAATAAATACACCAGAAGAATGTCTGCTGCCTTTCTCCAGAGTTCATATTTGTCTTTGTTTGGTCCTGTCTTTAGATCTTTAGGTAAATTACGAAATGCATTCTTAAAATAATTTTGATACAGTAGTATGACATCTTGATGTGTAGTGTCTCCAGGAGTAACATCACCATACATTTTACGAGCATCACGAGATGAACTCTCTTTTCTGTGTAATATTAAGTGCATGAAATACATAGCTTCAGTTTTTTTACTTGTCTAACTCTGCAGTTTCTGGCTGTAGTTGGTCATATTTTCTAAAAAAATGTATTTTATCATTTATCTGACATAGCTCTATAATATGGTATATATACTCTTCAAGTTCTTTTAGCTTCTGAGTGAGTTGCTTAATCTCCCTGTAAAAATTTATAAATAGTCTCCATAGAATAGAAGGCATAAATACTTTTTTTGCTCAGAGAGGTGTGTTTCATGACTTTTACACAAACTAAAGTATAAATTATTTCAAGCTCAGTACAAATAGATCTACTTACTTCTCCTTTTCATTAGCTTTGTGAAAAAGAGCTTTCATATACTCCTCAGCTTCTCCAAGATAGCTATTCTCTCCTGCCATATTTTACTTCCTTAAAGGTTATTCTAGTTCAAGACTATATCTACATGTACACAGTTCCAAAAATTGTTGATTCAGGTTGTTAATATTATTCCAGGAACTAGCAACACCTTTTGTACTATCTATTATGATATTCATAACAGTTCTTGGAATTGTTTACAAAAGGTCATAAAAGGATTCTTAGAAAAAATGTGCTCTACCACAAAAGTACAAAGTCATATTCCTATAAAGAACAGAAAGTTATATAAAATCTATCACTTGTAGCACCATGGCAATGGCAGCATCAGCAGGATACTTTGCAATTGGTTTTCGAAGCATTCAAATTATTCAAGTTAGACTTCGAAAACCAGATTATAAGCCTCCATTCATAAAAGCTAAAAAGATTCCTCGTGAAGATGCTGGCTATCGTGTTACTGATGGAAATATCGCTGCTATTGATTTTGGTACTACATCAGTTTCAATTGCCTTCATTACAAAAGGAGATGAAAAAGTTACCACACTTACGCTAGACCGGGAAGACCAGTCTACTCGTGTTCCTAATGCTGTCCTTTTGAAGAAAGAAGATGATGGCAAAATGAAGGTAGTAGCTTTTGGAAGCATAGCTCGAAAAAAATTTACTTCAATGAGATCAAGTGAACATCACACACATGTCTACTTTGAGAGAATCAAGATGTTAATGAGAAGAGAAAAGGTAAGCAAAGTATCCAATACTTTATGATTGACTGAAAGTAGGCAGTTGATAGAGATACAGTAGTTGAGTCATTTTCTGGTGATAAATTCTATCTGGTTGAAGTCATTGCATTTATACTGAAGTACCTGAAGGATCTACTGATTAATCATTTCTCATGTACCGTCAAACCATTGAAGACAACTGATTTTGATTGGGTCATTACTGTGCCTGCTATATGGGATGCACGAGGAAAAAGAATGATGAGAGAAGCTGCTTATCTGGTAAGTGATATTGTCATTTGAATACATGACACCAATCAATAATTCAATATATATCTAGGCTGGTTTGCTGACAGAATATGGTAGCATCAATAAGTTCACTCCAGTGTCTTATCGCTCTTTGCCTCTTCCAAATGAAGTGAATCCTGACAAGCTATCATTAGCACTGGAGCCTGAATCAGCTGCTCTTTACAGCCAGGAAACAGTAGGAGACCAGATTGAAAGTGATCCAGCCACATCAATTATCCCACGTCCATCAGATTACATGGTTATAGATGCTGGAGGTGGTACAATAGATATCACAGCTCACATTGAAGCTGATGGTAGTATTGTAGTTGAGAATATACCAACTGGCAATGCATGGGGTGGTACGCAGATTAATGAAGCTTTCTCTAAAATTCTTGAAGGTATAGCTAATGATCCTGGATTTGAAAAGTTTTTGGCTTCTGGAGACCGATCTCAAAATATGGCCGATATCATTAAAATTTTTTACACTGAATTTGAAAGTGAGAAGTTGCTCTTTGGAAAGGAACAGACAGAAGAAATTCGTATTTCATTACCAAGTCGTTTTGTTAGGTTTCATGATAAAAACCTTCAGGCTGGTATCAAGAAAAGGAGTGGTATCGATTATGAAGATGACATGCTATACATCTCAAAGGAAGTAGTGGAGTCCGAGTTGTTTGGCCCAGCACTTAATGGTATAATAGAGTGCACTTTACAAGCTATCAAATCAAATGATAATGATCTTAGTACCTTCTATTTGGTTGGTGGGTTTGGAGGCTGCAAGTATGTACATAAGAAGGTCAAAGCTGCTATAGATAAAAGTTTTCATGGCCAGGGTCGTTCTTGCAATGTAATAGTGCCTCCTACTCCTCAATTAGCTGTTGCTACAGGAGCTGCTATTTGGCGTAAGAATCCAGAGAAGATTAAAGCAAGACGATCTGATGCTACGTATGGGATAGGAGCAACTCAATCATTTGAAGATGACAAGCATGATGAGTATTACAAGTTTTATAATGAAGAGCAAGAAAAATATAAATGTGATAGCATATTTAGTGTGTTTTTAGAAAAAGGTGAACTAGCAAAATCTGATGAGGTTATTACTGCTTCATCAAGGCCATCACGACAAAGGAACACCACTATGAAATTGCAGATATACTCCACTCCTGATCTTGGAATCCAATACATCAAAGATAAAAATGGCAAAAGCACCGTTACCAAAATTGGTCAAATAGTTATTGATATTCCTAATCCTGATAATCTGCCTAGAGAAAAGCGTCTAGTTGATGTCACAATGGATTTTAGTGGTACAGAGATTCAAGCTAAAGCAAAGTATCGAGTTACTGGAGAAGAAGTTAAAACTGTTTGTGACTTTCTTTCTGCTCAACAAACTTAGACTGCTATAGTTTAGTTTAAATTATCGATTATCCATTGCTTTTAGATTAGATCTCTAGTTATTTTTTTGTTTTAACAAAAACAACCTTGTTGAAATATTATAGATCTATATACTTTCAAATAAAAAAATTGAAGGACATGAAAGCATTGACTATGAAGAAGGCACTTATTAAGGCAGCAACAGATGTTTGATGGGTGTTGGTGGCTGCAGGTATGCTGGTATTTAAGGACAATCTATTTCTGCTCAGTAAATTTTCTCTTGTTATTTTAATATTGCTTTGTGAACTTGGCATTTGATAGAGAGAAGATTAGATTCATAGCAAATACAAAGTAAAAATTTCCAGGAATTAAAAATATACTAAACCAACCTGTGTGCTACTGGTATTAGGTATTATTCTATTGACAGCTGTCAAAATATGTCACATGTGGCACAATATGCCAAGCATTTCCTAAGCATAAAATTGAAGATGTTTTCAAACCTATTCTATTAAAATTGGCATTGAAAGAACCATTGATATCCTAATACTATGTACTGATTATCACTGTATGATTTATACATCTATAGAAATGTATCAAAATGTAACATGTCTCTCATCTAATTTAGATGTGCTAATCCTAAGACAACATCAATGAATAAAAGTATGTAATTAATTAATTAAGTTTTTGGACTAGATAATCTTTCTTTTTCATTATTTTTTACAAAATCAACTAAACAATCTACACTATTTTGTATATGATAGTCTAGCTTTATAGTCATAACATTATACCATAGTACTTTGTTCTGTTTGTTTCCAGATGCCATGGTTGTCACAATAATAACTTGAATTTTCTGATTGTACATACATGTATGCTTGACACTCCTACACAAAATGAAATATTACCATAAATCATTAATATCAATGTTAGCTTACTTTACATATTTTAAGATGTCTTTTACAAAACAGTTGACTTCCTACTAAGTATAATTTAACATCATAAACAGCACTGCAAACTATACACATGTAGCACTCTTGGTGCACTTTATAATGTTGACCATAGGCATCCTTACAATCAATAAAATCATAATACTGCTGTTAAAATAAAATAATTAAAAATGTAAATCTATGAAATAATACTTTCAAATTGTGACAAACTGCACAATTATTGCCAGTAAAATTTTCTCTAGCATCAATGGCTTTTGTTTCATAGCTAATTAATTCTTGGGTACTTTGTTGTTCTATACTTAATTATTGTAAAAATTAATTTTATACATGATTTACTTTGCAAAAGCTCTCTTTTACTATTTCCCACTAAACCTTTCACTGCAACATTCAAGTGATTACCATACATTAGAATAGGGCGGTAATATATTAGCTCATCAATCCTTTCTGTGGATTCATCCCAAGTCAATCGATTTGTATCATGCAATACTTCTGAGTATTCTCTAGGATGGACTGTGACTATCAGTGGAGGTAAAAGTGTCAGCATGGAGTATGTAACATTAACTGCTTGTTTAACGTAAACCTTTGCTACTTCTTTGCTACTTTCATTTTTACCCAATATATTTTCATCTTCAACAGATTTAGTTACCTATAATAATCACAGGCTACAATGTTAAGCTAATTGTATTCTACAAGAACCTTTTCAACAATAGTTTCTTGCTGGCATGCACTTAATAGCAAACCGTACACTTTGAAAGCAACCATTTCACCGGAATCAACAGAAGTCGAACATTGACAAACATTTTTCAGTTGAGCCTTAAGATTCTCCTCTATTATTGAGATGCACCGATCATAAAGCCACTATTATATTATAGATCTATACAAATCTTCAAATTATAGTCTGGTTACCTTAATAGACTCTGCTTTCATTACTTTACGCCTCTCTAAAATACTTTGTGGAATTTCTCCAGCTTTTTGTATCCTATATGTTACATAATCAATGCATGGATGATCGTGTCATGAAACCTTTCTTTCATGTCAGTTGATTTCTTTGTATAAATTTCAATTTGTCTGTTGTAAATGAAGCTATATAATTAGCTATACTCATTATACCTATTTAGTTGATTGATCTGATATTCTTTCTCACTTATTTTCTGTCTAAACTTTAGTGGATAAACGCTTACAAGCAAAACAATAATTATAATTCACCTTAGCCTCTGTTCCTTCAAAATCTTTTCTTGAAGTTCTCTTATGATATAGTTTATATATTTCATAAGAAATTCAGCAAGCTTATAGTCTATACCTTTCCTTAATCTTGAGCTTTTCAAAGGGAACTGTAATACCATCCATACTAGCTCTCTATCTCAGGGTGCTTGACAGTGTCGCTCAGTTAGAACTTAAAATAAAAAAAAATTAGTAATTATTCATGATTTCTTGGAATTGTTATTATTATTCACGATTCTTGGAATTGTTATTACTGGATCTACTCGTCCACGCATTTTAGGTTTAGCCAGAAATCAATTTTTAGTAAAATAAAACACTTCTAGTCTAATAGTCTAATTATTGTTCAGTGTTCAGTTTATTTATATTAATTGTAGTGTTGTATGCAGTTTCCACACACAAGAGAATCTCCAACAACTACCATACTTTCTGTAACACGGCAACAGTGAACACAGGTGAAACAAAGCCCATGATATAAACCATGTCCAGTATCAAGAGCCTAATGTAAGCATATGAAATATCTAGCAATACTATTGAGGCAAACTTTATCATCTAAAGGATGTTGACACCTACTGCACAAGCAACTATAGAGCCTACTGCAGTAAACCATATCATAGTTCATTAAATATCGATAATTTTCATCAATTGTCTTGTTACATCTAGCACAGCAGGAGTGACGATGGTGCCAATACAAGTCCATTTGAAGAGTAGGAGTATCACTAGAAAATTGTTATGCATATAAATCATTCACATTATACATATTATAAAAAATATACCCTGGATTATTTGTGAAACCTTTCACAAGCAGCACATCTACTCTTAATCTTTCTTTCTTCAGCTATTATCATTACATCAGTATAAAAATAATTATGAATCAAGTTTACATGATATACTTCTAGTTCTCAGTGCTAGCATCAACCGAATTGCTTCTGTCAATAGATACTTCAGATTCTGGTTTGGTATGCTTTTTCCCTTTCTGAATGAAGCTATGATAATCTTCTGGGTCAAGCTGTACAAGTATATCTATGAGAAAATCAATGTAATGATTTGCAGTTCTTTCATCCCATCCTTTAGAATGACATTCTCCCAGTAACTGCATACAAAAGTGTTATGGTTAAAAATAAATTTACAAGTATTACACTAATACATGCTACCTTATACCTCTCCTCATACCTAAATCCTTTCTTTTATCCTAATTGGCATCATTGGAAAACTAATGGTAAACATGGTATTTACTTGTTCTTCATTTTTTTCTCATTCCAGCAATTCTTTAAGAAAGACATGGAATGCTCTATAATAATTTGCTCTAAGTCCTCTTTTTTTCATCTGTTTCCTTGCAAGCAGCTAGAGGAGGATATAATAATGAGTTTTCTTCTATTGCTGATGTCATCATCTCAATGATAGTAATTTGATTTTGTTCAAAGCTTGCCTGTATAATTAAATATAAAATAATCATATGGTATAATTAATGCACCATAAAATATCTACTGCCTTTCTCCAGAGTTCGTATTTTTCTTCTTTTGATTCTGTCTTTAGATCTTTAGGTAAATTATGAAATGCATTCTTAAAATAATTTTGATACAGTAGTATGACATCTTGATGTGTAGTGTCTCCAGGAGTAACATCATCATACATTTTACGAGCATCACGAGATGAACTCTCTTTTCTGTGTAATATTAAGTGCATGAAATACATAGCTTCAGTTTTTTTACGTGTCTAGTTCTGCAGTTTCTGGCTGTAGTTGGTCATATTTTCTAAAAAATAAATTTAATATGATTTAACATGGCTCTATATATAGATCTACTCTTCAAGTTCTTTTAGTTTTTGAGTGAAGTGCTTAATCTGCCTGTAAAAT